>NC_068984.1:134986621-134987459 GCF_001194135.2 Octopus bimaculoides | reverse complement strand
ATATATATATATATATATACATATATATACGACGGACTTCTTCCAATTTCCGTGTACCAAATCCACTCACAAGGCTTTTGTCGGCCCGAGGCTATAGTAGAAGACAATTGCCCAAGGTGCCACGCAGTAGGAATGAACCCGGAAACATGTGGCTGGTAAGCGAGCTACTTACCACACAGCCACTCCTGCGCCTAAACTTATTTCTTCTATTTTCTCCCATTGGCCAGATTCTACCCCTTATTGATAAATATCACACATTGGAAAAGGCAGAGACACGGTTAACACGTTGACAATTCAATTGCAGTGATAGCTATTACCATACTTTTATAAAACATTTGTTCCCTGTTCGAGATTAATGTATTTACACTTTCGTTTTTATTTGCCTCTCTATCACAGCTTTCATTCTATGTTAATTTTCTACGGCACGGGATTATTTTCTTTGACTACATTAGAAAGAAATTATACGCTTCCTTTCAACCATCCATGCATAAGTAAAGCACGTCGCACTTCTGTATTCCTAGATATATAGATCCTATGTATGGTTATCACCCCTCTCGTATTCTTCTTCTTCATTTTCTGCGCACGTAGCTGAGCTAGTTGTACGTGATTTAATTATAATTTTCTAGTGTTTTATCTACAGAAGGAAATAGCGACCATATTCTTATTTTCTTTATTATCATCATCACCATCATCATCATCATCATCATCATCATTATTATTATTATTATTATTATTATTATTATTATTATTATTATTATTATTATTATTATTATTATTGTTATCGTCGTCGTCGTCATCATTATCATCACCATGTTTTAATAGCAGCAGTGGCAGTAAT
>NC_068984.1:134980969-134984519 GCF_001194135.2 Octopus bimaculoides | reverse complement strand
ATATATATATATATACATACACTCATAAATATGCATAAATATACACATACACACACATACACAGGTAGATAGATCGCTGTGTAAATGTAAATGGATAGACATTGTGGGAGAGTAAGGTAGAAAGATAAGGCGGGAGCTGGCAGAAACGTTAGCACGCCGGGCGAAATGCTTAGCAATGTTTCGTCTGCCGTTACGCTCTGAGTTCAAATCCCACCGCGGTCGACTTTGCCTTTTATCCTTTCGAGGTCGATAAATTAAGTACCAGTTACGCCCTGGAGTCGATGCAATTAACTTAACCTGTCTGTCTGTTCTTGTTTGTCACCTCTCTGTTTAGCTAATTGTGGGCAATAAAGATTTAAGACAGATAGATATGCATACACACCCATGGGCATAAACACGTATATAGATATTTAATGGACGTTTTTGAATGCACATATGTGAGTCTCTTGTGTACTTGCAGGTCAATGTGATACTATTAATACGTTTCATATAGTTGAGCCTAATAAATTCGCAGCGTGCGTCTATCAGTTTGTGAAAACGAATAAAGTAAAATGACGCCCTCTCTCACTCTGTCCCTCCATTTTCTCCCTCTCCCGCTCTTTTCTTCCTGTATGTATGCATATATATTCATACATATATATGTGTGTGTGTGCGTGTGTGTATGTGTGTGTATACATATACATATATATATATATGAGTATATCTGCATATATATATATTTATATAAAAGTATGTATATATATATAAATATATATATATGTGTATGAGAGTGAGGGAGTATGAGTGTGTGTGTGTGTGTGTGTGTGTGTGTTTGTGTGTGTGTGTGTGTACAAGCGCGATGGTGTATGTATGGATTTACATATGTATAAATTATACGCATGTTTGTCTGAAAATGTTCATGAGAGAAAAGTTAAGCGATCAGACTGTGAGTACTTTGTACTCTTTTGTTTCATTTATTTTTTTTAGCATGTATGCTTGTGTGTTGGTTTGCATGAGACGTGGGTGTGAAGTGTCCGTTTAAATATGTTAATAGATAATTGAGCGGAAATAAATCAGTGAATTCATGAATTTATCTTGCTTCTTGCAAAGTAGATGCACGCACACTTCACTACAGACATACCACCTCCGCAGCAACTATTCATAAATAACAGCTCATATAAACATCAAAATACACATATGCATGCTTAATTTCCTACGCAGAACAGAATTTTAAAATGGAGAACATTTAAAGATGCTTGTTCTAATTTACGCTTTCGTTTTCAGACTGTTAGTCTAAGAATATGTCTGCTATGACATTTCAATGACATCAGGTTTCCTTGACAAGATCAACTCTCAGGAACACTTCTACTTTACCACACGCACATATTTCTTTAAATTATTGAAATTACGTAGAATATTTGACAATTCACTAATTATATTTCTTCTAATATCTGCTGCTGTGCAACTTACCCCAGTCTACTTTCCTAACAATGAACAAATCGCTTATCAAACTTAAGCTGCTTCTGCCCATTGTTATTGCCACAACCCTCTCTAAAACAGAGCGCTGTAATAAGGGAGAGGGAAAGAATTAGAGAGAAAGGCAAGAGCGAGAGAGAGAGAGAGTGGGTGGGGGAGAGAAAGATAGATAGTGTGACGGCGGCAAGATTCCTGTGCTAAATAGAAATGAAAATGTTTATAATTTAGATTGTATGGAATGCATTATTGTAACATTTTGCTCCTTTCATTAAGCGAATGGTAGGATTCAAGAAAATAAAAATTTTAATGAAATTGCAAGATTTTCAGTTTTATATTTTCAGCCAAAACAATATTCTGAAATTATTTGCTATAATTCATGACAACTATGAGTTACTTTAGTTTAATGAAAACAGTTCCGTTTTCGGAAAAAAATATTATGTTATGAATTTTATGCCTGAAAACATTAACATTCGTAAATATGCTTTGACAAAAGTGACCCTGTTAAATATCATGAAGCAAAACTGTAAAAATAATTGCTTGAAAGTGCTCAATTTTATTGACTATATACGACAAATAGTTTAACAGCTATTTGCCATACATAGCTTTCGTCGAAAACTGCTAAGCGATTTTCATACTAGCTTTGTGTTTATTAATCCGTTCAGCAAAAACCTATGCATATTTTAATCAGAAGCTTTCATTTACTGACTAGAATTGGTGGATTAGAAGTGTAGTCTGAATAATTACAACCCACGCAGTTACAGTGGTATGAAAGATCTTCACTTGTATAAACAAACTCCAGACTTCAATAGCAGAAGCAAATAGTTCAGTTATGTCAGACAGAAACAAATTCATTATTTACGAAACTATACAATCTGTGATAACTACTGTTAATTTTTGCAATGATTGAAGCAGCTCTTTAGTAAATTTTCGCAAACTATACGTAATCTTCTTCCCTCGTTTATTGCGCAATATAATCTTAATTAAAAATGGTAAATTGTTTTCATTATCATTTACACAAAAGCTTTTTTTTTTCATTAAAATCATCTGAATTCTAAAAAATTGAAATTTTAACAATATAAAGTTATTACAAATAAAATAATACAAATAAGAGAACAAAAACAAAATCAAAAAATGCGTGGTAGTGAAATATTCTTTTAATTTAATAATCTTTTTAAGCAAATTTCAAAAGCTGTGTATCGAAATCAAATATATAATTTCAATAAACATTTTAATTAGAAATTTACTTCATTAGGATAAGAAAATATATCTTAATTAGATTTAAATCACAAGTTTAAGAGAGATTTGAAATATTAAATTCCACAAGCCATCAGGAGACCTGCTAGAAATACCAGCAGAATATTCTCAAACCACGCTGTCTTAAAAATCGATACGTCAACACATTCATCATCATCTACACTTCCGCCTGTTGCCAAACTATAAATCTAAACCTGGCATTCTATTCTCTGTCCGCTCCTCAAGCATTCAAAGTTGTTGTCTTCTTTTCTCAAACCTCGTTCCCGCACATCACCTCTTACTCATAGGTAAATTTAAAATCCTATTACTCACTAACACAAATTTCCCAACTCTTATCTATAAACCTCTTCAGTTATTCAGGATAAAACTCTATACACACATTTAATTTAAATGGTAGCATTTGCGCTTGCGCATTCACTACGTGCTCTGTCCACCTCTGCCACCTGTGTCTTAACAATGACAACCTCCATTTATCTGGCTCAATGTCTCCCTATCTCATTCTCCCAAATACGTCTCCCTTCTTTATCACCCTCCAAACTTCTTGATACAAGTGACATTTTGATCATATCTCCTCTTGTAATGAGTACATACAACTCACCTTTCTGCACTGCGAAATCATAGTTCTCAGTGAACACATACCGAGGCTTCCAGTGTAGGTCCCTATTTTGTAGCCAGTTCATCAATGACCCACACAAGCACGACTTTTTTCCGTCTTCTAAGTACAAATCCCCAATCTTTCTTTACTGTTTTCACAGCTATACTGCTTTCGGAATTTACTTTTCGCGCCGTAACACATTCGGCACTTCCAAGGTTTTTTCATATATATATATATATATATATA
>NC_068984.1:134979517-134980877 GCF_001194135.2 Octopus bimaculoides | reverse complement strand
TATACATATATATATATATACACACACACACATATATATATATATATGTATGTATGTATGTATGTATATACATATATACATACTTCCCAGCACCTACACCATCATCGACACAGATACACATGCAAACACTCACATGTGAAGGTCACCAGCCCCCTTCCACACGCACATACACGCTCTCACATGCACACACACATGCACCTTCGTTTTGGGATCACCACAACTTTGTTATCTCCCATTCTTCCTAGCTCTCCTGTGTGACCCCTCTGTCCGGCATTCGTCATGATAGATCGCTAGCCACTAAACCTTTTTTCTATTTTCTTTCCTTGTTTATTTCTGTGTTCGTTTCTGTCGAAGAGCGTAGGCTCGAAACGTAAAAGACTTTCTCCCTTCCCGAGCGTTAAACTGTTTGTTGTTTACACACCCGTCTTTGATTTTTGTTTTTTGTTTTTCTAGGAAATTCTCAATATATATATATATATATGTATATAAGGGTGGCTTATTCGCAATTTTGCAACCGAAAATCGGAAATATATACGTCACTAAAGTAGCTAAAGGCATTAGTCAGGACCAGTATTATTGGAAATAAGAGTCGAAGCAGCTCATAGTCACGAGAAAGCACTTATCTTAATGACTGATAGGGAGGCAACCTCTCTACATCATTCAAGCATGTGCTTGAATTCGCATTTTATTAATGCTCATCAGTGGCTCTCTTTGTCTCTGGTTTCAAAATAGTTCATCACCTACTAGATTACTATTTTCATTTTCGCAACAAAGTCTTAAAAGATATTTATGCCCCTACAAAATTCTATTTGTCACACCCTTATACCCACGCTAAAACTGCTATTCCCAAAAATGAATTGAATAATTTTAATGAAATATACGGGTCATGAGATTAATTTGTTCACTGTCGCATTAGCTGACTCACAGCCCACAGAACTAAATTAAATAGTTTTCGTAATTATAAACGATAAGCGTTGTCCAAATATAAAGCTCCCTCCATGTGTATTAGTCCTCAAGAAATATTTACTCAAGATGAAGCAGTAGACCATTGACTGATGACAAATTTATAGACTAGGGTCATAGGTTATTGCAGGAAATTAAAACAAAAAACATTGCATATTGATTTAAGAGACATTCTGATCTTGTTTAATAAATAATACCAGCAACAATCTAGTGCAGCACAATAATATGGTGGTAGGAATTCTTAAGGAACTAACATCTGTGCTTCACCTTCTCGAAATTCCCTTAACGAAATACTTTCAAAACCAAATACGTTTGGAGCAGGAATAGTGAAATTTATTCACGTATTGTAAACCCATGCTGATATATATATATATATATATATATATATATATATATA
>NC_068984.1:134978322-134979358 GCF_001194135.2 Octopus bimaculoides | reverse complement strand
ATGTGGTGGGGGTGTAAGATATATATATATATATATATATATATATTAATATTTCTAAGTCTCTCTAAAGAAGACTACGGCAGCGGTACTGGATATTATATTAATAGTTATCGCCAAGCTAACATGGCAGTCCAAAACATATTACGAATGCTACCGTTGATTAGCTCCAAGAAGCCATCACCTCTAGGTAGCTATGTGACACACGAACCTGTGTCCATTATAAACTTCGAACAGGGAAGGTCAGCCGCTTTCCCTCGCTGGTCTGGCATTTACAGACTAGTTTCAGGTTGTTGCTCCTTATCAATGTAGAGCAGCCGAACCCAGCAGGCGTCGCTACTGACTGTCCGTACGAAGGATTATTTACCTAACTTTAGTGGAATACATCCACTGGATTTCAAAAATAGAAATATTAATATTTCCAAGTCTTAGAAATATATATATATAGGAGTAAATGTAATGACAAGCAACTCAGCCGAGTCGATTTACACGGTATATTAAATATATTTAATACAAGGGAGAGGTTCATATTTGGGAAGTTGACAGGATGCAGTTTAAAAATGGGAGGATTTTGTGGAGTATTAAGTGTGTTAGGATGTGGATAGGGGGTATATAAAAATAAGATTGGTTCAAAAAAAAGAATAAAATTTTTTTTTAAATATTAAAGTAATGGCAATGATAGAGATATGTCAGTGCTGCATCGGGGTGAGAGGTCAAACGTTAAATGTTCCAGTAAAGTAGACGTGAAAGGCCAGTCTAGGTAAGGTCACAAATGACAATAATTTACTGCAGACATTTAAAATTGTAAACATAGGCGCTGGAGTGGTTGTGTGGTAAGCAGCTTGCTTCTCAAACACATGGTTCTGGAATCAGTCACCCTGCGTGGCACCGTGGGCAGGTGTCGTTTACTATAGCCTCGGGCCGACCAAATCTTTGTGAGTGGATTTGGCGGGTTGACTGAAAGAAGCCCATCGTATATATATATATATATATATATGTGTGTGTGTGTGTGTGTGTGTGTGTGTGTGTGTGTGTGTGT
>NC_068984.1:134972897-134977170 GCF_001194135.2 Octopus bimaculoides | reverse complement strand
TATATATATATATATATATATATATATATGTGTGTGTGTGTGTGTGTGTGTGTGTGTGTGTGTGTGTGTGTATATATATATACACATACATACACAGACATATATATAGGTATGTATACATATTTATATACATATGTATACATGTATATATCTATAAATATAGACATATATATATACATACATATATGGCCAAATGTCTATATGTATATGTGAATATATATGCACAAACACACACATATATATATATATATACACATTTAAACATACATGTATTTACAAATATATACATATATATGCATATTCATACGTACATATATGTATATATACATATATATAAATATATATGTGTGTGTAGACATATATGTGCATGTATATGTGTGTATGCGTGTGTATGTATGTTGATATATATACCTATATGTATACACATACGTGTGTATACACACACACACAAACATACACAGACGCACGCACAAATTGAGATAATGATTTACAATAGAGCAGCTGGTAGCTAATGACAGAACGTCTCTGTCGGTTTAGATTAAATTATTATTGTTTTGTGGTATATTCAGCTGTGTTTAGATTCCTCTTTTCGTTCGGTTTGAAAATCGTCCCTGATCCAATGAGTTGCATCCCGAATTCTTGTTTCAGTAATTTTAGGGTTCTCGCGATGTTTAGAATGTAACTCGATCACGTGTTACAACTTCTTATGTCCTTTCGTTATTTATTCAGATTTTTATAGTATTACATTGAATTAATTCTGATCTTTGTAGTTATCGTCACTGTCTACAATTTTGTTCAAATTGTTTTCTGATTTGGTATATGGATTAAGTATATCAATTATATGAATGAAATCCATTTTTCTAATAAATTCATAATTAAAATGTTATTAGCCTTTAATATTTGCAAACTTTGGGTATTTTAGCCAATCAGGAGCGAGTATTTTACACATCACCGTGAAGTTCAGTTAGCATATTAAGAAAAGAAGTACCACGTGCTCCATTGCAGATGGCGAAGAACTCTGTCTGTACAGTAACCAATGATGCTGCACATGCGCACAAGGAAGTGTAACCACCAAATTGAGTGTAATCAAAAAATTGAGAGCACCGTCGAAACAAACGCCGGTGTGGGATACACCTAGAGTGTATTGCAAATTTTCGTTCTTCAGACTTTTAACTAATATAAACGGTCAAATTTACACAAGCGGTCAGATTTACATCCTTTTCCTGTAGTGTCACTTAAGTTCTATTAGAGATGTTACAAAACTGATGAGATGGTTTAGTTCACAAGAAAATAATTCAGGCATAATCTGAGGTTTCCAAAATAATTTTGTGCCAGGGAAAATGAAATACATTTCATAAGCCCATTGTCCTTTGAGTTCGTTCAAAGAGATTTCCAGTTGGGTTTGAGCAAGGTTTCACCTCTATCTAAGTATATTGCTGAAGCTGCTTTCCAGATACAACATCTAACAAAGCAGCTACTATTGTGTTTTATGAGTAGACAAATGTTTCCCAACGTTAAAATGCATCTCATATACAGATATGACCATTTAATGGTCATTCATACTAGACGGTTTTGGACATCAAAGTCTTTATATACATACATATACATATGTGTATATATAAATATATGTATATATGTAAAGTTTATAGTGTTTCAGTTTCTAATTAAATTGATTTACCGTCCAAACACGATACAATTGCCTGTAATTAAATATATTGAAAGACGCTTCCATCTAGTAGTTAAACCACAAACTAGTAACTGTTCATGTGAAGGTATTTATTAATATTTCAATATACTGAAATCAATGTTTCCAAAGAATTAGATGTTTTTAGATGATTTTGAACAAATATTAAGCTTTCCTTCCTACAAAGACAATCAATATATCTATATAAGTGTGTGTGTGTGTGTGTGTGTGTGTGAGAGAGAGAGAGAGGGAGAGAGAATATGTGTGCGAGATGGTGTGAGTATGAATATGTTCAGGTGTGAGTAGTACGTGTGTGTATGAAATACGTTTGTGTGAATCTTTGCGGTAACTAATATTTTGAATAACCACAAAAACATTTCATACAACCAGATAGATACCGAAACAATAGCAGACTACAACATGTATAATCATATACCAAGCTCTCTTCTCCTTTAAATAAATATATACACATCAAAAGCGTACAGATTCGCTCAGTCACACATGTGTTTCCATGTGTGTAAGTAGGTAGGTACGTACGTATGTATACATGATTATGTATTTACGTATATATATACATATGTATATATATATATCTACATATATATATATATGTGTGTGTATGCGTCTGTGTGTGTGTGTGCGTCTGTGTGTGTGTGCGGCTGTGTGTGTGTGCGTCTGTGTGTGTGTATAATAGGCGCAGGAGTGGCTGTGTAGTAACTTGCTTGCCAATCACATGGCTCGGGGTTCAATCCCATTGCGTCGCAGCTTGGGTAAGTGTCTACTAGTATAGCCTCGGGCACACCAAAGCCTTGTGAGTGGATTTGGAAGACGGAAACTAAAAGAAGCCTGTCGTGTATATGTGTGTGTGTGTGTGTGTGTGTGTGTGTGCGTGCGTGCGTGCGTGCGTGCGTGTGTATGTGTGTGTGCGTGTGTGTGTGTGTGGGTGTGTGTATGTGTGTGTGTGTGTGTAAGTCTGTGTGTTTGTGTTTATCCTCCCACCAACATCGCTTGACAACCGAATAGCGATTCGACAGAAGAGACCGATTGAATAAGTTTAATATTAGTTACCGCCAAAATTCACACAAACATCTCTCATACACACACGTAGCACTCGCACCTGAACAGAGGCTTTCAAAGAATAAGTCCACAACTTCTCAGCTAATTTACTCTCCAAACTTGATTAGGTGTAATGATCGCGTAGTTCCTTTTATGTGGATCCTCGTATGGCTTATATTTGGTGTAGGACTTGTTGGGGACGGAAGTGCAGGCGAAGTGCAGGCGAAGCACGGCAGCGCTGCGGAGAGCGCAGTCGGCCGACCGGTGACAACGTGCACGCGGTCGCGGCCATGTCGGCGGGAGAGCCGCTAGGCTGGCTGGCAGCGGCAGCATCGGACGCCGGGACGTGGGCGGGTGGGTGTACAGGACGACACCGCGCTTGTCGCCGGGCATCGGCGGTTGCGTCGGAGCGTAGGCGATGGACCGGAATATATGGCAAATGAAAGAGGGAATATGGAATACACGGGAATTTTGATTACTAATCACATCGAGAATCGTTCCCTCACGGGTGGGACACTTAGCATTTGGTTCAGGAGCATCGGGCGGTGCAGATGTGTCTCATAAGATGATATATATATAGAACTGGTTAAAGTAATAGTTGTGCAATATATCTCCTCATTTCGTAGAAATAAAAGCAGCAAAACTAAGGAAATATATTTATTTATATAGAAGCTCAAAAATAAAATCACAGATGCAAAACAGAAATGAACGCGCAATACAACGAGAAGAGTATTAAAAATAGCCATTAACAGATATGTATGCAGAAATGCTCTCGCGCAAATTGCATGGCGCGTGCACACTCACTCATGCAAGCACCCACGAAAATGTAAGCTTTCGCACATATGTGGTTTGGTGCACTCATGATCACAAAATGTGTTAAATAATGCTTCAAGCGAACTACAATACTCTCCTATAGCTACTTAGTGGTTATAAGAATGGGGAGGTTAAAGCTAAACTTAATTCCGCCATACTTGAAAGTAAATTATGTTAAAAGTTATTCAAGATCATTATCACTGCATTATGCGAAAGAACATTGATATGCGTGTAGGCATCTTGAGAGTCTTTCAGAAATTCTACTAATGATCTTCTCATTAGTCCACAGACGAGACAGGCATTCCTCGGAGCAGAGTTGTCATCTCCTGGAAATCATATTTTATGGTTTTGCTTGCCTTAATATGGACCAAGTTATGTTGTACTTAATTTTATCTTCTTTCAGTCACCATACAAAATATAGTTAGGAGGGCGATTGCTATCACCGATCAGAACGTGGGCATAGTTTTCGGACTTATGAAGGGCTTTGCCGCATTGGCGACTTAGCCATTTGAGTCTGATGAGTCCTATATATGCACGACAACAATGGTGTTTCTCTAACTGGCCATAAGCAATCAGCATTCTAAATATATTACTGGTCTAATATTTTAGAATGTGCTTCTTTTTCGGATATAGGAACTACCGATGCTTTATATATACATACATACTTACACACACACACATACATACATATATAAATAAATAAATAAATATATATATATA
>NC_068984.1:134965337-134972203 GCF_001194135.2 Octopus bimaculoides | reverse complement strand
ATATATACATATATATATACATTTATATATATATGATTATCATTATTTTTTTTTTTTTTTTTTTTTATAGTGAGGAAAGGATTTGCGCAAATCCAATCTCGCTTTCTGAACACGTACAACATAAACTCGAAAGGAAGAACCAGTCTACATCATCGAACATTTTCAGTGTCGCAGTATTTTCTCTCTCCTAGAGAGATGTGACAACAGAGGAGCTTCCCGCTCCCAGTCGGCCAAGCACGCGCCTGGGCACAAACCCAGGTATTTCCACGTCCCCGCGCATACATGCATACATATGCATGTACGCATATTGTTGCCTGGCTGTTGACTGCTTATGAATTCTTTCACGCTTTGACAGGTCTTATTTTCCGTCCTCACCAAGCAAGTTTGTTGGTGTTGCCAGTTTAGTCGCCGACGACACGACCGTGAAATAGGTTGTACTGAATTACATGTCACCCGTAGCATCCAAGAGCCGCTTGATACATTCATATATACATATGTATCTGTTACTATATATATCTGTTACTATCGTTATAATCATATATATCTGTTACTATCATTATAATCATATATTCTGTTATTATCATTTTAAAATTGTTACACTAGATAATAATAGAGTCAGTAGTATCTTCGCAAATATTTTGTTGTGAATTATTTGATCCGCATTCAAATTATTTTCACAGTGGTGGATGTCATGATTCGGTGCAATATTAATCAATTGCAGCGCAAACTCCAGCATGACGGGTTGGGGCTCTCAATTATTGTAAGGCGTGCTGAGGAAGATGAGGCAATTGTGCAAGTCCAGACACCGGTCCACGTGAGTCCAAATACTTCAATGCATGTTGAAAAGTCTTGCTCAAGGACACAACGCGCCGTCGGGAATCGAACTCGTGACCTTACGATCCCGAGCCGTATACCCTAACCACTAGGCTAAGCGCCTTATGTATGTAAGCCATATATACGCATACATATATATGTGTGTGTGTGTGTGTGTGTGTGTGTGCGTGTGTATACATAGAGATATGTATGTATTATGTATGTATGTATGTGTATGTATGTGTATATATATATATATATCGATCGTACACAATTAAATAAGAATTCTACAAAAGATATTATTATTCTCTTGAACCTTGCCGTGGTTCAGCTGTTGTTTTGCACATCATTTGAAGCTATCATTCTTCTTCGCTCAATTCGATATGTAAGCTAACAATTTTTTTATAAATCCGACTAGACATTTGACAAGGAAGAATATGTACATGTTAATAAATCTATCGCAATATATTAAGCTGATAATCACTTGTTTCGTTTATCCTCATAGCTTGGATATGTACTTAATATACTTAATGTGAATGCTGTCGCATCCATCTTAAGCATTACAAATGAGAGATTTTATTGTTAGCTGCCAGTTTACTGTATTCCTTATCGTTATTGTTGCTGTTCTTACTTCTTTATTGCCCACAAGGGGCTAAACATAGAGGGGACAAATAAGGACAGACAAAGGGGTTCAGTCGATTATATCGACCCCAGTGCGTAACTGGTACTTAATTTATCGACCCCGAAAGGATGAAAGACAAAGTTGAGCTCGGCGGAATTTGAACCCAGCTCGCCGCCTTTATTGTTGCTGTTCTTATTGAAACAGCGTTGTTGATTATTTATACTGTACGCACAAGGTCTGATATTTTGGGGGATGTGGGCTAGTCGATTACATCGACATTATAGTGTAGCTGATTTTGTATTTGCTCAATCGTACTTGAATAAAAAGCAAAGTCGACTTCAGCAGAATTTGAATGCAGAGCACAAAGAGCTGGAAAAATTGCCGATAGGCATTTTGTCCGGCATGTTTTTTACAAGTAATAATTATAACGGTTAGAAATTCTGCCACAAGTTCATTGACTATCAGTGATCAACTGGTACTTAATTGATAGACAGCGGAAAAATGAAAGGAAAAGTCGACCTCGGTTCAATTTGAAATCAGAACGTAAAGACAGAAAGAAATACCACTAAGCAATTTGTCAGACTTGCTGAAGATAAATAAATAATAATAATAATAATAATAATAATAATAATAATAATAATAATAATAATAATATACGAAAAAAATACGAAGATCTGAACTTGCAAAACAATCTGACAACAGAAATAAACGAACCGGTACCCTACGAAAACGATGACCGTCAAAATATAGGACCGGACGTTGTTCCTCATGTCCCGCAAACAAAACCAAAACGGCATAAATGGACACGTGAGGAATACATTTCGATACTATACGCCTATTTCACAGCAGTGCTCTACCCAAAAACGAAAACGCAACAACACATACATATAAAATATGAAAGAAAAATAATGTAAATATAGTCCTCGATAAAACAATACAAATATATATAACATACAGAAAATTGCACTACTGGGTACTGCACACATTCTACGCAAAACACTTTCAATACAGTAAACATAAGAGCACCACAGCAAACCACAGCACATACCCAAGGCGCACAGAGCTGCGCTCGGTAGTGAAGTGAAAGCACGTTATAAAAATAAAACTACTGAACAATAATAATAATAATAAAATGGAGAAACTTTCAAAATACAAAGACCTGGAAATAGAGGTAACTCGAATGTGGAATCTAAAAGCAGAAACAATTCGTATCATAGTAGGTGCCTTAGGTATAATAAAAAAAATATTCAGACAAATACATAACAATATTACAAATATATACAACATACAGAAAATTGCACAACTGGGCACTGCACACATCCTACACAAAACACTTTCAATGCAGTAACCATGAGAGCATCACAGCAAACCACAGCACATACCCAAGGCACACAGAGCTGCGCTCGGTAGTGAAGTGAAAGCACGCTATGAAAATAAAACTACTGAATAATAATAATAATAATAATAATAATAATAATAATAATAATAATAATAATAATAATAATAATAATAATAATAATAATTAAACATCGAGAAAGGCAATACGGTAGACAATTACAGGCCAATATCCTGTTTGCCAATTATGTGGAAATTATTGACTGGAATACTCGGAGAGTCAATGTACAAACATCTGGAGGAAAAAATGGATTCCTACAACATAAGCAGAAGGGTTGCAAGCGTAAATGCAAAGGTACCAAGGATCGACTCCTGATAGACAAAACTGTACTCACCCATGTCATGGATCGACTATTGTAAGGCGTACGATATGATCCACACTCTTGAATAATGGAATGTATGAACCTAAAAGCGCGTAGTGATTAAGAGCGCAGGCTATTAACTCCAAGATTCCGTGTTCGATTCCAAGCAGTGAACTGAACAACAATAATAATAATAATAATAATAATAATAATAATAATAATAATAATAATAATAATAATAATAATAATAACAGCAGCATCGAAAAATGCCTTAGGAATGAGAACGCAGGTTCGAAATTACCCCCAAGACACCTGATGAAGGCTGGAGGGTATATCAGCCGAAACGTTGTGTTAACAACAAACAAGATGAGGACAAATATCCATCAAATGTAAATAATGTAAATAATGTACATACTTCCTCATCTCTTAAATATAGAACTGTATAACTATTATTGTTACTACTACTACTAAGAAGATTACTACCATCACCACTACTACTACTACTACTACTACTACTAGTATCTTCATAGTGTTTGTAGATATGTTTGAAGCAGTGGCGATGCTGTTAAACTTCGTTGGTGGTGACGCTGTTCTTTTTCTGTTCTTTCGTGTGGTGGTCATGGGCAGGTTGATGAAGAGAAGAAGGAATGAGGAGAAAAAGAAAGAAGAGGACGGGGAGCAAACGTAGGAAATTGTAGATGACGTCGGTAGTAGTAGAAGCAGCAGCAGCAGCAGCAGCAGCAGTAGCAGTAGTAGTAGTAATAGTAGTAGTAGTAGTAGTAGTAGTAGTAGTAGTAGTAGTAGTAGTAGTACTGGGTATAGGTGAGGATGCTGATAGCGTTCGGTTTCACTGTCATATGTTTTACGTAATTCATTTGTTCCTTGTGGCGTTTTAACGAAATAAAGTAAAAACTACAAATAAAACCGTCAAATACAATTATACCACATCAATGATGAGGAGGAAAATGGAGGTTATTGATTTCCATTTTCCACTGTAATGGTTCACAGAGTGCATGCAACTCGTGATAAACGGGAACTGTGTACTTAAGTAGAGAAAGACAACACAATATGGCGTAGGGAGCTGTGTGAATGGCGTCCATCATATTTGTGTATTCTTCGTCGGGAAACATTTGATGAAGAGACACGCGAATATACAGCCTTGGACACGGAGTTAAAATAGGTAAGAAGAAAAGGAGAAATAAAGAACGAGCAAAAGAGATAAAGAGATTGAAAGAGATTGACTGGCGAATGAATTAGAGAAGTGCTTAAGCTCTATGAAATTATTATTTTTATTAATCTGCATTAATCCAACACAATTTTTTACCTTTATATAATGTACATTGTGGATGTCAGGTAAGGACTAGTAGATTGATTAGTTTTAGTACGTGAATGGAGTCGTGATGACCGGAAGATCTGAGAAAACAACAAGCAGCTGGAATACTATTAATAAATTACATTTCATTTCATGATCGTATTTTCTTTTATCTTCCACCAGTTTCAGCGATTAGATTCTGGCCATACTGGAGCTGGACTTTGAAGGATTTCGCCGAAGAAATCGACTGCAGTAATTATATCTTACGACTAATAATTTTCCCTCTCGGACATTTTTCGTCGAAACAGTGAGTTACAGTTCTATGATAAAAAAGGCCTTCCGGCCCTTGTCACCACATCTTTCTTTACAAGTATTTCTGTAACTAAATTTACTCGATCAGACTTTTCCTTATTAAGGGTATTAAAATACAATTTGAAAGGAATTTAGACATTTTCTGTAGTAAATCAGCTCTGGTTTATACCTCGTTGAGAAATACATTTTGTTTTGTATTTAGCTCTCACTATAGGCGAAGATGTGGCTCAGTGGTTGCATCCCAACCACATGGTTCCGGGTTCAGTCATACTGTGTAGCAATTTGGTAATGTGTCTTCTTCTATAGCGTCGAGCCAAACAAAGATGATGATGATGATGATAATGATGATTACCATGATGATGTTGACGATGACGATGACGATGACGGTGATTATGATGATGATGATGTTGATGATGATTACCATCATGGTGATGATGACGACGATGATGATAACGCGATGATGATGACAATAATCATGATCATGATCATGGTGACGACAACGACGATGATGATGATGGATTTTCTACAAGGAAACCTAAAGAAGTTCGTCATACGTGTGTGTGTATGTGTGTGTGTGTGTGTGTATCTGAGTGTGTGTGTGTATCTGAGTGTGTGGTTTTGTGTCTGTGTTACGCCTACCACCGCTTAACAACTGGCATAGTTGTGGTTACGTCCCGCAACAAAGCGGTTTGGCCGAAGATATCGATAGGATAAGTAACAGGTTTACGAAAACGACTAACATTCTTAAACGCATTGTCCCAGCATTGCTGCAATCTTATGATAGAAACAAGTAAAAATAGAAGATAAAAGATGATGCAATCCGTTGGAAATACAATTCTGCTCTCAGTAAAATGCCTTTATAGGGACCGTCTTGCTTTTAAATTTGCTTGAGAAGGGAATTAATCATGATACGTCCAGTACCAGCCCGCGAATACTTTTTTTTTCCTCATGCGAGTTCCGGACTCCAGTTATGAACTCATTTGCATACAGCCAATCAGGGCTCAACTATTAAACTGATTTATAAGCGCATAACAAGTGATCGGTGATAAGGTCACTTGTGTAAGGAATGACCATGCTTCTTTTCTCTTTTAATAATGCTTGTTGTTCTTGTTCTTGTTTCAAACATGGCTGCCTTTGCGTAGTTATTTTTCTTGTTGTTTACTTTGTAAAACAGTAAGGGGAAGGGGTTGCTAGCACAACACTTTCTATCCCACAGTTTCCCATCCACATCTTTACCATATGGTGCCCTAACAAAATCCGATATAGATGCAAATCTATTCAATTACTTGTCTCCTAAAATCAGGCATAACATGGCGATCGGTCGACTTGCAACACAGTTCTTCGGCTTAACTTTACTCGGTAGAGTGTGTTTGTTAAGTTGACAACAAGGTCAAAGTGAACTCTGGCTGGTTGTATGCAAATGAGTTCATTACTGGAGTCCGGAACTCTCGTGGGGAAAAGACTTCGATACCTGCCCACTCTCCAGTAATTGATATAATCCAACACGAATACGTTTGAACTCGGCATGTGAGAGCAAATATCTACTTACTCACATACACGCATACATACATACACACACACACACACACATATACACATACAAATACATAACTACATACTAATACGGACGCATATATTTATGTACATACATAAATACATGTGTGTGTGTGTGTGTGTGTTTGTGTGTATACAAGTATATATTTGTGCATATAATCATCTCTATAGAGAAAAGCTTTCTTATGTATAAGTATATATGTGTGTGCGTGTGTGTGTGTGTTCTTTTATCCTTTTCTTTTACTTGTTTCAGTCATTTGACTGCGGCCAAGGTGGAGCACCCCACTGCCTTTAGCCGAGCGAATCGAGCCCAGGACTAGTACTTATTCTATCGGTATCTTTATGGGGACGCAACTACACAAACATATACATACACACACATACATATATATACATTTATACGACGGGCTTCTTTCAGTTTCCGTCTACCAAATCCACTCACAAGGCTTTGGTTGGCCCAAGGCTATATTAGAAGACACTTACCCAAGCTGCCACGGAACCATGTGGTTGGTAAGCAAGCTACTTACCACACAGCCACTGCTGCGACTATATATAT
>NC_068984.1:134963841-134964522 GCF_001194135.2 Octopus bimaculoides | reverse complement strand
TATATATATATATATATATGCATGTATGTATATCTATACATATACCTACACATAGATTCCTCTTTATATATATCTTTAAAGAAGAACAAGCTCTTGGAGAAAACATTATTGTACAATTTCCTGTGACGAAATGCACATTATTACTAAATACCTTTCGTTAAAAGACATTTTACTTTCCCTTATCCCCATTTCTCCTTTAATTTCTATATCGTCCATTGTTTCGTCTCTCATAACATTTTTTAAAACAATGGTGACTAAAAGCCAAGAATGATATAAACCGGAATTTCAATGAACGGTCTACTATCTAACTAACAGCTTATGACGTCATCATTTTCTATGAACAGCAATGGAATTATTCTAAGTCATAAGACAATAACCGCTACAACAATACGTGTAACAAATTTTCAAAACGTATAGCGTAATGCAAACAAAATTATTCTTTAAATCTATTTACTGTTCCTATGGGGTTTGAAAAATCAAAAGAAAATTTGTTCCCGTTAGTCAAATTTACGTCGGAGCACTAAAAAAATTCATAGGCGAGTTAGAAGTATAGATGATAATAACTACAATTTGCATTAAAATGTTTCGGGGGAAGCGGGGATTGTGGTGGGTGGTGGTAGTTGTGGTGGAGCTTGCGGTAGCGGTGGTGGTTGCGTTTGTGCTGGTGGAGGTGAATGTGAT
>NC_068984.1:134960665-134962459 GCF_001194135.2 Octopus bimaculoides | reverse complement strand
CAACAGAAGACGACCAACTTTCTTTTAAATAAACTTAACTGTGTATCGGCCGATTTCGCGATAAGAAAGTTGGTCGTCTTCTGTTGGTTGTTTTTCCTCGCATTAGGTACTAAATGTGGTTATTTTGAGAAGTCCACTGTGTGGCGTTATTATTTTCTGTAATAATGCCCTTTATATAAATATATATATATATATATATATATTCCATCATTGTAATTCTATTATTTGACGGATGTCAGCATCGAAAGTGTCTCTCAACCTCCCGACAATCAAGACCTTGGTCCCCGTGACTCTTGTACCCTGACTATGAATTTTGATTTGCACCTACCAACGAATTTGTACAAAAACCTAGAAAAACTTGGTTTCACGGAAAAAGAGCAAAAGAAACCGACGCAGATTCTCCAAATCCAATCTATAAGAGGCACGATGGAGATGTGTAAGACATTCCAGAGATGTTCCGTCAGAGACTCTTATATGAATAGATGCATGCACTTGGGTGTATGCATTGACAGTTCAACCAACGGACTAACTCAACCACAATTACAAACAACGGAAACTCTCTTAATTCAAACAGTGTTATTGCTTTGTGAGCAACCGGCTTAAACTCTCTCAAGGCCTAAATTAAAAAAGAAAAATAATACGTATATGTTTACTGTTATTTGAATTTTATAGCAATAGAAGGAATTATCCATCCACGCCTAGAACGAAGAATATGTTAACGTGTACATTTATTAATTATTAATAAATCTAACCATTAAAATTTCTGTTGTAGTATTTCAGAATTATTGATGTTGATTATTGAGTATTTTAGCTACGAAGCGTACGTTTATAGATGTATTAACATAAGCCCTCGTCTGAAAATTTAAATTATGTATAAATTTATTAAATATATCGATGTGATTTTTGTAAAAACAACCTCTGGGAAAATGACTATATTTGAATATAAGTATGTATATTTAAATAAAGAAAAACAGAAACCATGACTAAAATATGTTCACTTTAGCGCTATCATATTTCGATGATGTTGCTAGCGAGATGTCTGCCAGGAATTAAGGTAAATAAAATTGTCTGCGCTAGAACATAGAAATTAACTCGTTATCTTTGTTTGATATTAATGAGGTAATTGGTGTTCTGAAAATGAGAAGCTTTTCCAGTCTAAAATGCTGTTAGTGTTTGGTTCTCAATAAAGATCGCATGGATTTAAGTGACGTCATGAAATTTTGCAGCTTGACGTGTAATCCTGACGTGTAATCCTACGGTAGTGTCGAGTCTTTTGTGTACATATCTGTATATTGGTAAAAAGAAAACATACGTTTCAACGGTTTTGGTATTTATCCGATGTAATTATATACACCTGATATAAATATATAAGTGCGGACATGGTTCTCTCGGAAAAACATCATCCGATTTGCAAGCCAACAGTTTCTGGTTCAATCCTATTGCTCAGAACGTTGAACAATGATAAAATGAGTTGTAAGTATCCTTAAAAAAAGAGAAATCAAATTTCAAAATAATCTGTTAAGAATATTTTAAGTCCTACTTTGGGAAATATATTATAAATTAACGTTGAATATAGGAGTTATTGTGGGAACAAATAAATTTTCCGTGTGTAAAAGTTTTTTTCAAAGAGAGGTGAAAAGGAAAAAAAAACATCTTAAACTTGCGCACTGAGATTTGACATTGCATTATATTCAAATCTTCTTTTAGCAAAACGAAATAGGAGTTTGGCCATACATCTCGAATAGTTGTATAAATGATCATTCAAGTAAGCAACCTGGCATATATATATATATA
>NC_068984.1:134948538-134960050 GCF_001194135.2 Octopus bimaculoides | reverse complement strand
ATATATATATAAGAATTTTAAAAAATGTCTACTGCTTATCAAATGTTCATCAACAAGTTAGCATTCTGCGAGGTTGTTTTTAATTGAGGTTTCTCATAGTAGTATGTTCAAATATTTTTTTTCCGATTGTTATGACAATAGTATTATTTATGCTCTTTTGTTGGTGTGGTATTGTAAGTCCAAACCATATCTGGTAATATTGTCGTCCACACTTATCATTAAATGAAAATACAATTAATCATAGACTACTATTGCTCTTTCTACATCGTATAATTATTCGAGAAAGATTTTCAATGTTTCTCACAATAAATATCTTTATACTGATACAGCTTAGTGTTTTTCATCGAATGGCGTCTCTGAATTATTTATTCTCCGAAAAAAATTACCTTTTCCTGCGCTAACCAATCTACAATATTGTTCGTTTACATAATTATTATTTTATCACTACTGACAAATACAAGGTAATAGGTTTGATGGCATTCCGTAGAGTATGTGTTAGATGAGTTGATATAGGCAAATACGTTGACAAAGACTTCGTATCGCTGATGAGGTCAAATGAGAGCGAATCGTCTCGGGAGAAATAACAATAGTCGTTAATAGTATTGATTTTTACCGCGCCATGTAGCCAGATGTAATCAGCCTTTTTTTTTGTACGCTCCCTACATGCACTAACTCAAATATCTATAACTGAGTACATTAATCTATCTAATGTATGGAACTTTCAAAGTGGCGTCTAGAGAAAAAGCAAAGAGGTGAAATTTCTACGTTCGTATGTAACATCTCCAAAATTACTGCGATTCTATGTGTTGCATGACTTTGTGGGCATCTTAAAGTATATTTTGTTATCTAAGATATAACATATCTCTTGTAATATAATTTGTTGTACATGAGATGTTTTATAGTCTCTAAACTTCTTCATTTACTAAGATTCTTTGAGACTATTTTCGGACTCCAAATGTTTGAGTCTACTATATTAGTTTTCCCTCTAGTATAATCCAATTTACACTACGATGTTTCAGATTTACGTTTTGTGAATAGCAGTGTTCTCATGAAATTCATCTTTTATGCAATTTTGTGAAACACAACTCTCTTCTGTGCAGCTATGTCACACATAGTATAGATATCGTCTGCCTATAACTGCATATTGCCGATGAATACATCTAGAATCTGAATCAGATACATTCATAGGCGGCTCACAGATCCTAGTGTGCAATTGTAGGTTTTGTGGGCTTCATTTGTTTAGAAAAAAACCATTGCTTTTCACGAATGACAGATTTGAAGCACTATCGCTATATTCTATCTCCGTTTCATTGTCATAACGGCTCATTTGTTATTGTTTGTGCTTGTGATTACTTTGCTGTTGTTATACAGCCTTACAACAGCCCTGAACTAGTCAATCTTTGTTACGTAAATAGTCAGCTGATCAATGACGTTTCTTCTAGTTATCTGTCACTCTAGATATGCCAAACAACCGTCCAGTTGATGAGTATATTGAACAGTGTACAGTATACATTCTTTTATTTGTTTCAGTCATGTGGCTGCATATATAGATGCGTCTTCACTTGGCCACAGCAGAAGTCAAGACAAACCCTGTCCTAATTCACTAGCTAATGCTCTTTGCTACTAGCAGTGGTGCTGTTCATCTCAGCGCACGCCTGAAGCATATTGATGCTAATGATACTTCTGAAGCATTTTTGTCAATGTCTGGCTTAATGTCTTTCTAGGCAAAATGAGAGAGACATGTGAAGTTCTTTAGATGGTGCTGAACTAGCATTCTCGTTACTCTTTCGTTCTGTTCACGGTTTCAGAGCGCACACGTGCCTGGGTACACTAATTCTATTGTCTGTTGGTCATATATGGTGTCTGTGAGAACTCAGTATATTTGTCCACCGATTTGCTTTAAATACAGTTATTTAAATACATTTCAAATATTGTAGAGCGGTTGCATGTAGACTCTAGTTTTATGCAACTCCAGGTGCTTAAGTGACGTAAATGTTGTTTAAGGTTAATTTGTTTTTAGTTATGTAAATGTATCTTTAGTATCACTATGGTTATATTGCACTGAACGTAGATTCTGTGTTCTTTGATTGTGTGTGGCTTATTGCTTAAATTGACTACAGATGTATATTTTATGTGTGAAGTATTTCTTTCACATCTGTCATTTGAATTAACTGCGGGACGAAAAAATAAAAGAAGCGAAATTATGGCGATACTTCAAACTATTCTGCTCAGATTTTGCAGTGATTTATTATTGGTTCATGTGATGTTTTAATGTATTTTATTATCTGAGAATAAGTGTGAGAATATATTGTTATTGTTAATTTTGTAAATATTTTCTATTGTATCCTAAAGAACCGTTAATTTCAGAACATTTCTATCTTTCATATGCAAATATATTTCTTTCTGTCTCTAGGTTTTTTTTTTCTCGTTGAAAAGAAGTTCTAATTGAAACCATTCTTTCTAGTATTATATTCAGCACAAAAGGCAACGGGTTGGCAGAATTGTTTGCACGCTGGACAAAATGCTTAGCTGCATTTACCTTTTGAGTTCAAATTCTGCAGAGATCGATGTTACCATTTATCTTTTAGGAATTGATAAAACAAGTACCAATTGAGCGGCGGTGTGATCGATTTGCATTCTCACCCAAAATTTCCGACCTTGGCTCTACGGTAGAAAGAGTTAACCAGTGTATTCTTTCATTTTAAAGACTTTGGTGCAAAGCCATGGTTGCTATTTTGTCATATCGAGTAACCGTGTATATTAGTTTCTTTGGGCTGACGACGTCTTTCTTCACGTGAACAGAAGCAAGATAACTTAACGTTTTGATGCGGATCCACAGCAAGAAGCCAGCGACACAGGAGTACATCATTTTAACTGACGATATCACAGACTTCATAAATATCACAGGTAAATGCAGATCACCTCGTGTGGGATTAATGAAGTCATGTTTATCGATCAGAGGAGTAATATGAAACAATGATTTTCAGTGACCGCAACTGCTTAACCTCCCAAGCTAACCTGTCATATCTATCGACTTTTCTTTCTTCCGTATCGCATACCTTGTTGTCAGCTGGGCATACTATGTCTATGATCCAGCATCGCTTGCTTCCTTTCTCACTTAACACTACGACTAGCTTCCTATTCTCGATCTCATGGTCGCACTCAGTCCTAAAATCCCATGGGATCTTTGCATTATCATTTTCGATGATGCCTTCACGTTTATGTTCGTACCACCTTTTTGCATTGTTAATATTATTATTACCATTATCTTTTATAATCTTTCTAACAAGGGTGAAAATGCATCGTTGATAATATGGCACACAGACAACTCAGTTGCTTCGACCAGGATACTTAAGACTAAATCTAGCGCAATCTATTGATTAAAGTTTCCCCGAAAATTTCAATTAACTCACTTTATTCAAGTTATCTTACTTAGTCACTGTTCCTGTTGATTTTAAACAACTCAACAGGGATTTTTTATCGTTTAATTGCATGAATGATGGTAGTGAATCGACTGTATGTGTGTATGTATGTATGTATGTATGCATGTATGAGTGTGTATGCATGCATGTATGTATGTATGTATGTATGCATGTATGTATGAAAAGTTATGTGTATGTATGTATGTATGTATGTATGTATGTATGTGTGTGTGTGTGTATGTATGTATATATGTATGTATGTTCATAAATAATGTGCTTTCGGGTTAAATTCGACGCTACTTTTCCTCCATTTTCAGAAACAGCTTGATGTGTCGCAAAACAGTCATCGGCGTCGGAAAACATTACGATTTAAGTTGTAATCGAAATAAGTTAACAGATGTGGGGAACAGAGGACCTTCTAAATACTGGAAAAGTGTTACCTGTATCATGATGATTCGCTACGTTTATTGAAGTGCTGACATCATGGTTGCTGCTCAATACAATGTGAACTCTGCAAAGGCACTAAGATGCTGCAACGGAGACTAGGAATTCGTGCAATGCAGAAAGGTAATAGCAGGTATTCCTAATGCGTTTGTACGCAGATTTTCATCCCCACGTTTTTGAACAAGGCCTTCGACAGGAGACACTAAATAATCTCTGACTGGAGAGGATTGTTGCTGGTGGGCTATATGTATGACAACAGGATTTGGTATTTTGTCATACCTCCGGAAAATGCCAGAAGTGGCTGTCGGCGAATTTCTACGACTTCACCAGCTCCAATTTTTGTCCTTGTAATTCGCCCGATTGTAATCCCATGCATTTCAATGTGTAGGGCGTGGTTTAGAAAGAGACCCACCGCTCATCGAGCCGGTGGCCAAGATCAAGGAGGTGTTCGAAGACTTTTTCAGGGATACAGTAAGGAACGCATACGCTAGATTCCGGAGGCATTGTGGACGTGATAGAAGCTGAGCAAATTTTAATCTACACAAAGAAAATTTTAATTTCCCAGCCAGAATCTAATGGATACTTCTTGTATTTTTTTAACATACCTTTATTTTGGTATAAGATATGCTGCTTGATTTTCCTTTAATGCAAACTGTCAAATTTAACCCGAACACTCTGTACATGCATACGTACATAAATATATATTTTTTTCATATATGTATAAAAGTTCTTGTGTCCCTGTATGTATGCTTGTGTGTGTGTATGTGTGTGTGCGTGTTTTATATTATATTATATTATATTATATATATATATATATATATATATATATATATATATTAATATATTTTACTTAAGCTTCTAAGAAGGGTAAAAATGCATCGCTGGTGATACGACACAGAGACAACTCAACTGCTGCGACCAGGATACTTAAGACTAAATCTAGCGCAATCTCTATCGATTAAAGTTTCCCCGAAAATTTCAATTAACTCACTTCATTCAAGTTATCTTACTTAGTTGCTGTTCCTGTTGATTTTAAACACCTCAACAGCGATTTTTTTTTTCATCGTTTAATTGCATGAATAATCCTAGTGAATCAACATGTTCAGCTAACTGTATTACATAAAAGAGACGCTATTGCATCTGAATGCAATATGCAGAAAGCTCCACTGAGGTGTTTTCCCCTCAGCCATATTCTTGATATGGATCATTAACTTGATAGAGCGGCTTTGAATTTCATCATGTGTATAATAATCACAAACGAGACCTTATATTTGTCTTAGCTTATGTGTGTGTATATGTGTGTATATGCGTGTATGTGTGCGTATGAGTGTATGTGTGAGTGTGAGTGTATGTGTGTGTTTGTATACGCATGTATACGTATATAGAAGTATATTTATAAGTACATATACATATATAAATACATAGATACATACATACATGCATATATATATATTAATATATATATATATATACATACAAATCAGTAAATATCTAAATATTATATATACATATATATATGTATACGTATATATATGTATATATATATATATATATATATATATATATATATATATATATATATATACATACATACATACATACATGCATACATACATATATAAATATATATGTGTGTGTGTATGTGTGTGAGTGTATATCTGTATGTGTATGAATATATATGTACATAATGTGTATGCATACTTCGTTTAACTCAAGGCTAATCGATGCAGGGGAGGATTATATTAGATTACACCCACCTGAGCTTATTGTGTTTACCTAGTTTAACATCACCTGCAAGAGCGAAAAAAGCAAGTTGATTTTGACAGTATTGGAAATAACAATTGTGTGCATTGATTTAAATATATTAGTAATAGAGCTTTTACTGCGATCAATCACGTATAATAATAATGTATGAGAACAGGCAGCAATGAGCTTCCACGAAACCCTTTAGCCTGCTAGATATAGAAGTTAAATCTCACGTCTAATCAAAATATCACTGTATAATGAACTTATTCGGTTCTATTTTTTATAATATAGACACAAATTGATAAACTTATAGAATCGTTACAGCTATGCAAATAATGCTTTGTTCAAATATGAATTAGAAGCTGCTTGATGGATATGAACAATATCGAACGAACATACACAAGATCTATGTTTTTCGAGTACGTGTGTAGGCTGTGCTCTTAGTCGTTAGAGAATATATTCTCATGAATGCGCCTGGTTTTAAAATACCAGGAAGTCAGTCACAGACAAGGGAGGTAACTCGCTTTATGTCTCATACAGGAGCGATTGACATTGATGTTTCGTCATTTATGTGACTTATCGAAACCCGAACGCGGCCCAATACAATCTTGCATTGTTTGGTATTGTTGTAAACGTTTTGTGGTATTTAGTGGCGTCATCTTATACTGATATTCTGATCTCTAGTCTCTCCTAGGTTAAATTTGTCTGAAATAATAATGCCTGTCAAATACTTGATCGATGTAATCGGCTAAAAGAATTTCTCTCAAATACGTCGGCCTAAGGCTTAAATATTATGAAACATAAAAAAGGAACGATGACCACGTTTTTGGAACGCTTTTGATCATAGACCTCTTGGATCTAAATTGAATCGACCATATTATTTACACAATAGCCGATATAAACGGTGGTTGATTTACAGATTTTTCTAGTCGCGATGTACATTATATTGAGAGGAGGAGAGAAAGTAAAGTAGAGATACAAAGAGAGTTAACATAAGCGGTGCAGTATGAGTGCACCAATTTAGTTTAATGGCAGTCAAAGAGTAAAGAATGCTGTACATACAACACAGTGATAGAGGAATAATCATAGAAACAGAGAAGGAGGTGTAAATGATATTCTAGATAATGAGGGGAGAATGAAAACGTAGCTACTCGGATCTGGAAACAAAACGTAAAAACTATAGTAGAAATAAATTTGTAAAACAAGGCAGAGACAGAAAGAGAAAGATGGTTGTGAGGCAGAATGTAAGGGAAGCAGGTCATTTTTAGAATCACAGTGAGAGAGAGAGAGAGAGAGAGAATGAAAGAGAATGAGAAGGTGATAGGTGTGGAGATAAACGAGAGAAGGCAGTCAATTATAAATATGTTATGTAAGAAATTAAGGCATATCATATATCCAGAGTAATAAAGACAAGAATGATCAATTACAAAGGTATTTTAACGGTTCGAAGTGTAAAGCAAGTTCTATATTCGTTTCTATAAAGCCAAAAATTTTTGCGACAAATAAATATATAATTAAAAAGAAAAATGTTTCTACGAAATATAAAGGGAGAAATATGTTCGTATTTAATAAAGTGAGAATAAATACACCTACTCTCAGAAATATGGTTGTTTGTGTGTGTACGAATATAACTACCCCAAAATATGCACACGAAAACAAACATTAATATAAATACATTCACACCGGTCTACATATATACATACATACACACACCTTATATTCAAAGTAATAAATATTTCTTTTTTTGGAAAAGTGTAATGATTTCCGCATCCTGCATAAGCGCCAGGAGATTTCAATTAAGTTATATTATAATTATTGCATGTATGTCATATTATCTGATATTAACCAATCCATGAGGGCAATGTATGCTTCTAAAGTAACCTGCCATATGTGAGGAACACTGTAGTTTTACTAAAATTTACATGTGGAGAAATTAAAATTAGTATCGTAAGGAAATATATATTGTTCTACATCTAGTCTTTCTTTCTACACCACAAAAGCAGCCACTGATCATTCGCAGCCACAGTAGAAATACATTAATATTATCAATATAACAAGGCGGTGAGCTGGCAGAATCTTTAGCACGCCGGGCAAAATTCTTAGCGTTATTTCGTCCGTCTACACGTTCTGATTTGAAATTCCGCCGTGGTCGACTTTTGTTTTCCTCCCTTCGGGGTTGATAAATTAAGTACCAGTTGAGTACTGGTGTCGATGTAATCGACTATACCTCTCCCCCGTATTTCAGCTTTTGTGCCTATATTTGAAGACATATTACCCATTATAACCCGCTTAGATATACTATCTAATTACAATATATGAATTCCATTGAACTTAAAATCTAGAGTCTTAAAAAAGGAATGATACTGAAATGTCTTCGATCAGTTTGTTTGCATTATCAGATTTTATCTCTGGATAGGCAAAGAACTCTTTAAACTCTTCGGAGTTCTAATAAGTAGCATTAACTATTGACTACCAAATGATTTAATCAGTTACCCTTATTCTATTTATAAGGTTCTCCTCCTTAGATGGGAGAAAACATGTGTGCAATGGAAATACACGGTTTGATACTTCATAACTTTTTCCTCTAGTGTTTTGGGGTATCCGAAACTGTGATCTTACAGAAAATTGGCATCACTCTATAGTCTTAATTTACTTCTGGTCCACGATATTTCAACTATTTATTATAGACAATAGTAATAAATATTATTTTCTACAAATGTCTGGTGTCAAATGCTACCTAAAATAAACTGTTTCTATACTAGAGTTCGGTGTTGCCATATCTCAAATCAGTTATAGTTGCATATGCTGAAAATTAGAATAATTGAGTGAATAAGTTTTGTCATGGGCGTTGCAGACAAATTTAATATGTAGCTTCGTTGCCTTTTCATATGACTTCCTGCATTGGCAATAGTGGAGTCGCTTCCGATATATTTCTTCTTTGACATCAATTTCATATAACTATTATATATTGCCACAAATTGGCCCTCTTGGTGTGTCTGTATATGATTTCATTATGAAATAATTTCTAGCTATTTCTTTGTTTCTGATGAATAGCAAATTATATTGTAATAAGTGTGAAATTGATTTGTCATTATGTATGAAATAATAATCTATCTATGCCTATGGTATTAAACATTTTCGGTATTTAAATAAATAAGCTTAGCGATATATTATTGAATGGATATTCAAGGTTTTATAAGTGGGAAAATAATTGAGGCAGAAGGGAACGTTATATAATTATAGCTTTTTGTGTTTCCGATATAGACCATATTTTAATTACATTTTTGATATAGGATTTACTTTTTTTAAAAAGAAATAGGTGTATTATTTTTAAAATGCCAAAGTTTCTTGTGGTCGGCAACAACTTTCTTACACATCAAATCCAAAGAAAACGACAAGTGGTTGTACTATCTCAACGATTAACTCCAAATAATGCCCTTCAGTATTATTTTCCATCTTCGCTAACTGGTTCAGTATTTTTTTTTTCTACGGATATACATCTCAGCCTAAATAAACATGATTTATATCTGCCATTTCCAAGAATTGCATACTCTTTGCGTCTTCCGTCTGGCAACTAAACACTGTTAATTCAAACGTCACAAATGTAACAATTAAATCACAAACAACGATCTCGTTCATCTCACTGGGTTTCTCTTTTCATTCCCCGTCAATAAGCAACACCGCTGTTGTTGTGGGACAAGTAACTATGAACAAGTTGCGTTGTTGAAGAGTATATTCTCTCTCTCTCTCTCTCTCTCTCTCTCTCTCTCTCTCTCTCTCTCTCTCTCCCCTTGACAATTTCAGCGCTGTCGATGTTATTACATTTGACATCAATAATGTATTCAAATTTCTGTGCCTTAAGAATATATCATGACTTCATTGTCACACAGTGCTCTCCACATATCTCACTTCCTTGTCAAATGTTTCTATTCAGATAAATTTCTATGTGCGTTGGCGTTTACTTCCGTTCACAGAAGCTATTGGCTATAGTAGATACCAAATGCCCAGATGCGTCCCCTCAAGGTCTTCCTCTCGATATTAGAGGACAACATGGTGTCATCTTACACACACATAACGATACCAACTTTCATTCATCCTTAAAAATCTGCTGCTAGATTTTAGCTACAAACACTGTCCCCCATAAATAGCCCTCAAACAATATCATTCAACACAGACTAAAAAAAAGCTTCGATTCCTTTGAACGTGCAGGTGCTCTCGCTAAACATGCATACATACATGCATAAATGTTTTTTTTTTCTCTCTCTCTGTTTATTTTCTCTTATTCCCTCCTGTCGCAGAGCGCCAGCTCGAAACGTAAAGTACTTTTTCATTTTCCCGAGCGTCAGACTAATACACTTGCTTGTTGTTTATAGACCTGTCTTCGTCTTTCGCTTTTCTATAAATTTCCACTATATCTATATACATACATACATACATACATATATATATATATATATATGCGAGAAGAAATGACCGTCCAACCACATCCCAATCATCGGAGGACGTGGCAACAGTGCAGGAAATGTTTAATCGCAGCCCGCAAAAGACAACAAGCCAAGTAGCTCGTGTGAAAGTGTACTAACAAGACACAATACGTACGTGTTGAATAAAGAATTGAATTTTCGTCCGTGGAAAACCTTTTTACGTGCAGGATCTAAAACCTGAAGACTGTGACCGCAGAAGTCCAAGTCATATCTCATGTAACTTTTACCTGAGAGGTTACAAAAGAGAAGAGGTGTACAAGACAAAACCTCGTACACTGGTGGACTTAGAGACACGGATTCAGGAGGTTTTCAATGATATCGCAAAAGACTTCCTTCAGAAGGTTGTTCACTCCATCTCTGGCCGTTTGTGGAAATTGGTTTGATGCCACCGTTGCTTACGTTAAAATATGGAGATTTACATTCATTTTCTCATGTAATATAGAACATGAATAATTTGTTTCAATGAATTTGTTAAAGGAATATGGATTTTATTACCAATTTTAAATGCCTATTTACTTTTCATCCACTCTGTATATACAGTGCCGTTTTTACGTCGTTTGCATTGAGTTTATAGTAGAAGCGAATACGCCTCGTTCTGTTCTTCGTAAAAAGAAAAATGGAGATACTTGCCTTGATACGTTTCATGGTTTGCTGAACGGGCCACTCATTCGAAAACCGTACTTATCATTCAACTTTGAACTGCTCACGAAGACGCAGGCGTTGCTAGTTATTGCTGCAGCAACTAAAATAAGTTGGACACCGTAAGTTTTCCGCTGGTGTTGTTAAAAGTTTAATGAATAATGATGGACAAAACAAGGTGTTTAAAAAAAATCTAAGATACATTCTATGTAGTTAAACTACAGCTTTTATTCGTTTTGCTGTGAAACCTTAAACAGATGTGAATAAATCTTGTTATTTTCTTATTAGATACTCATACACACACATATATATTCACATACATATGTGTGTGTGTATTTGTGTATGCATGAATGTGTTTATCTTGCAGTGGCGTATATCTCTGAACGATATAAATACGAAACTGAAAACTGATATAAACTGTGCTTTAGGAACTAAGTCATTTGTGATATATCTAATGCAACTCTACTGTCAGAAATGCTATGAAGCTATTGTTGGTCTGCTGAAAACCTGTAACCAATAAAGCTATTGTTCACCAATTGTATGAGAACATAATAAAAATAACATAATACGATTCCATGAGAAAACGACTTCAATAAAAATTGAGAAGCTGATTTCGACAGAAAAGAATATTCTAATGTAATAGTGCTCATCTATATAAAAGTCATCAAAATAAATGCTCTTGGAACATTGTCCTTCAGATAACTTAACAGTCACTTTAAATAACACTATAACATATATACATATATACATACATACATATATATATATATATATATA
>NC_068984.1:134943801-134948452 GCF_001194135.2 Octopus bimaculoides | reverse complement strand
TATGCATATATATATAGACATATATTCTGATGTAAATGTAAGTGTGTATGTGTGTGTATCATTTTATGTAGATATGAATATATTTGGATAGACATGAAATAGATATTTACATGTGTGTACGTACGTATATGGGTATGTATATCCTCTCGTCTTAAATCTTGAAATAAGAGTTTATGGATAATTCTATATGCAGAAATTTTGTAGAGAAATTATAGCCTATTTTTATTTTCTGATACTTTTACTGCTCTCGTTTATGAGACCGCGACCATGCTGGAGTTGCTGGCAATAATTTCAGTGATTAAATTGGACCTAATACTTTCTCTAGTATTTAATCTACCGATCTATATTTATTGAATGTATCACATTATTTTATACATAAATGTATATACTTCGACGTAACTGAATATTTAAATACTGCCATGCATATTTGTCCAACGATGTGGTTTTAAGCACGCATATATATATATATATATAAGAGTGTGTGTATGTATGTGTGTTAATATACTATGGTTTTCTACACTGCTTCTGTCGATTAACTAGTTCTCACAACTGTGGTTTAAAGTCGGCATTTGTTGCCAGCTCATCGTTGTGTCTTTTCATAATAAATATTGTACTACTTATCTCCATAAATATCATCACCATTATTAGCCTGTACTTGATTATTGTCATTGAAGATGTTATTGTGAAACAATTATGCCTTTAGCCAATATGGATATATATGTCGTTGTTAGTTAACCTCAGAAGTTATTGTTGTAATGAGTGATCTAAGATGTGCATTGGACAGGCTATGTAATTTTTGTTATATATTTTTACGACCTTTCAACTATTTACGAAAAGACAGTCTTCCTAGCGGATATTTTACATTATTACTCAGTCGGAATCTGTAGATTTGTACAGTGAAATATTTTTTTAAAAAACACTTTGGAGGAAAAGTGAAAGCAATATCTGATATATTGTTATTATTTTACATTATTTTATTAAGAGCTGGAAGAACTATGTTTATGACTTTTCTACGATGTCTTTTGTAGTTTAGTCTTTGATGTGGAGTATAATGTAAAACTGATTGTTGGACAAAGAAAGTAGTGAGGGATTCAAGATCAGGAAAAATAGAAGTAGTTAAAAATCTAGTTTATATGATAGACAGTCAGAATGTTCAGATGAAACGAAAACGCTGTAGCACAAATTCAAAATAGAAAGAGAAATAGAGTGAGAGATAGAGAAAATACAAAAACTGATTGTAAATCAAATTGTTTCGGGGGAGTTTTTGTTATGAATATTCTTATTTAAGATGTGGCAACAATGTACGTGAACAAAATTCGTGCTGAGCTGCCGGAAATATATGCCTTAGAAATATATGCCCATGTACTGCCATTTTTCCGGCTTGAAACCCTTTCTTACAATTAAGCAACTAAAATCTTCAGAAATTTAGAGGTGCGAAAAGGTTACTATTTCCGTTGTATTTAGTGCTCATGATATAATACGATATAGTTTTCACCATATCAGAGTATTTGGTATTGCATTATAATCTCTATTAAATTTTACCTCCCAACCAAATATATTTAACTGCAGACCATGCCTGACAGCTATTAATTAATACGGAAGAATCAATTTTCAGAAAACTATTAACTTCTTGGGTTTCACTTAATCTTCCAATTATCAACTAATTCTAGAAAATATGTTGCACCTAAGATTCGCAATGTTTTGGATTAATTATAATTTTGTATTTTGAAATATAAAAATAAATTCAGCCACGATGCAATTATGAACATTTGAATAAATAACGAAGTATTTTCTAATGTTCTACTCTCTCCTGTTAGTGTCGTTTTTAGTGATACACAAAATGCGGACGAGTTTGTTTTTCATCTCTCTTAATATAAGTATATTAATGATGTCACTGTGATATCAAAGGTTTTTTTTTTCTAACATTAAAACATCTAACTTACGTATAGACGCATCTATGCATGCATATATTCATTTCCTATTTTGTGATGTGTGTGATTCAATGAGTGATTGAATCTCAGTAGACATGATCCGCAAGTTAGTATTATCTTCCTTATACAAACTTCAGTATACAGATTTTTCTATTGCATATCACTGCTAGATTCTTTTAACTTTATATTTTAATTTGATATTTTAGAGAAAAGATTGTTGCCCTTGTTGCTTTGTATTCCTTTATTTCTTATTGACCAGATATTAGCAAATATTTGATCAAACAATTTTCTTCTCTGACCATCCCGATTTCGTTTCAGGGACTTTAAATTTAAGAAAACACTACACACTACAAGATTCTTTTAAGATACTAAGGCAGATTTGATGAATATTTCGCTCCTACTCCAACTAATACAATCAGTCGATTAAATACTCCTTTATTAATTCCAACATTCATGGGTTTTCAGCTATGATGATTGCGTTAAGTTTAAAAACCAAATACAGCTAAGTGAAATATAAATACTTATTCTAAAAACCGGAGCCGATTTTGTTTAGATTTTCCAGTTAAATCCATAATAATAACCACTCACTGAAAACAAAGCATTATAAATAGAATACTAAGTGTTTTATTTCATTCATGAAGTAAGAAATATTCCCTTTCCAGTTAATATTATTTTTCAGTTACACACTGGAATAAATATAAATAAATCTACACTTTTCTTCGAAATAATTATAATTAGAAGAGCAGAGTATGGCATTTCACTTGAATATCCTCTCCAAACATTCAAACAATCATGTACGTATGTGGTTAAATATTCATCCATTTTATAATTGTTATGGCATATTTGTGTACTTTAAAATTGTTAATTTATCACGACGTAGATCTAAATAAACATGAATGTTCCCTTCAACGTCCTCAACATTTGTTCTATGTACGTCTTGAAACACAAACTACTTACCCATTATTTAATTACTACCTTTTAAGTATTCATTTTCTAAAGTATTTGCTCTTTCCTCCAGAAAATTACAAACATCAATTCAGAATTTTAAAATGCATCCTACAGCGAAACCCATTTCAACAATTATTATCAACGAATCTACACAAATTTAGCATTTATTGCTGAATAGGAATCAGAATATATTCACCTAAATAGAGACAAAAGACAAAACTTCTCTGATAATAACAAACATTATGTTCTTCACAAGCTTCTCTCGTTTCTCTCCCTTCTTCAAATACTACGTTGCTTTCCTCTTCTTCGCTTACTGCTTATATTATTAATATCATTATATTTATTATTATTATTATTATTATTATTATTATTATTATTGTGAGTGTACAAAGTGGTTGCTATTAGAGACGCTAAAGCAGCCGACGTAATGTGTTTTGAATTAAAACCTTGCATACATTGATGTTTTGCCTCTCAGAAACAGTCAAGTGTCAGGTCGATTAGATTATGTTGAAGCCATATACCAATGTCGGAAATCATTTGGACGGTGGAAATCGAATTAACTCGTTGTGTCTGGTTTCGGCCCTTCACTATCTACGTTCAAATATCTCTTTTCAATACTATTTTTTAACAGTCCTGTACAGGGTTTCCTTAGTCGACTATGGATCTGTGTCTATGTTAGAAATAATCCAAACAAAAACAATGACAACAACAACAAGAATAACAACAACAACAACAACAATAATAATAATAATAATAATAATAATAATAATAATAATAATAATAATAATAGTAGTAGTAGTAGTAGTAGTAGTAGTAGTAGTAGTAGTAGTAGTAGTAGTAATAATAGTAATAATAGTAATAATAGTTATCGTTTCTACTCTAGGCACAAGGCCTGAACATTTTGGAAGGGAGATAGTCGATGTAATCGACTCCAGTAAACCACTAGTACTTATTTTATCGACCCCGAAAGGATGAAAACGAAAGTCAGACTATAGCTCTCTTGCGGCTCTGCTTTAAGGTACAGCGTGCAGATAATCCAATGTTCGTTTTCTTGGAGTAAGATATAGAGGTTAATAATTCTCTTATATCCTCATTCCGTCTAAAGGCTACAATGGGCGGCTGAGGAAATATCTGTTAGAAACGGTATTTCCTCAGTCGGCCATTGTAGCCTTTTGTGATACGCCTCACTGACCTTGACTTTCATTCCTCTGTCATACAGCTCCAAAATCCTTAATTATCTATACCCACTACCGTAGCGTTCACGCATGGTCTTTCCTGATGGAAACCCCAATCTTCTGCAGGATGCTTTCTTACCTCTTTTCATATTAAGTACTGAGCATTTGGTAATCTCAAATTCCATATCGATGTCCTTAATATTATTATTATTATTACTATTATCATTATTATTATTATTATTATTATTATTATTATTATTATTATTATTATTATTATTATCATCATCATCATCATCGTCATTATTATTATTATTATTATTACTATCCTTATTATTATTATTATTATTATTATTATTATTATAATTATTATTTTTATAACGTGCTTTCACTTCACTACCGAGCGCAGCTCTGTGCGCCTTGGGTATGTGCTGTGGTTTGCTGTGGTGCTCTTATGTTTACTGTATTGAAAGTGTTTTGCGTAGAATGTGTGCAGTACCCAGTAGTGCAATTTTCTGTATGTTATATATATTTGTAAGTCCTGGTGTTTTTGTTATGTATTTGTCTGAATATTTTTTTATTATACCTAAGACACCTACT
>NC_068984.1:134937540-134939884 GCF_001194135.2 Octopus bimaculoides | reverse complement strand
CACGTGTGTTTACGATCGCTGTTCGGGTAGTGGAGGTATCAAGTTAAAATACATCATTATTATTATTATTATTATTATTATTATTATTATTATTATTATTATTATTATTATTATTATTATTATTATTATTATTATTATTATTATTATTATTATTATTATGGTGGTGGCGACATGGCAGAATTGTTAGCACGCTGGATGCGATACTTAGTGGCATTTTTCATTTTGACCATCTTTATTTTCTGAGTTCAAACTCCACCGAGGTCGATTTTGCCTTTCAGTGTTTAGTGCTCCTAGTAATGAAAACGAGAGTTAAACGCAGCCAAAACAACAGCAATAATAATCTCGAAACAAACAGAAAACATTTCTGCGCAGCAGTAGCAGCCGATTCACTTCCGACGATGAGAAACAGACAAACAGACAAGCGAGACTATACCGAACAGAAAACTCAAAAACATCTCAGAAAAAAAAAAAGAAAAATGGAATAGAGTTCCTGCAGAGAAGGAACATTATCTGTTTCAGACGAATCTGTATGTTATTAAGGAAATGCAGTGACTAGCGAGATGAAGGACCCAGACCTGGATGAAATGTAAATTTATAGACATTCATAAGAAATCCTGAACTTTAGTAATACACACAATACGCAAGAGAAATATCCAGACGAAGTCCTGGTAGACAAGGAAAATGATTTAGTAAGCGTAGACAAAGAGAATAGAAAGTGCCAGGTAATTAATTTACAGCTCCAAATGATGAATAAGTCAATGTGAAAGGTATAGAGAAAATAGCAAAGTATCAGAGTCTAGCCATTGCGTTACAGAAGCTGGGCAAAATGAAGGTAAACTGGATCCTTGTAGCAACCATTCCTAAAGATTTGAACAGATGGATAGAGGAAATAGTCAAAAAAATAGTTTAGGGTAGCTCAAGAAAACAATATTATTAACGACAGCTAGAATACTGTGGAAGTCCTTGGTATTTAAGTTTACTTGTTGTAACCCGATGTGGGCAATGTTTTTCAGCAGGCTAATCTATTTCGCGTAACTGAAATAATAACAACAGTAATGATAAGGTAAAAGCTTATGCAACTCGAATACTATAATACAATAGGCATTGTATGATTACAAATAGATCTAGCAAGTAATAACTGAAATAAAGCACGTAATAACACATGATATTTGAAATTGCAGTGATGCGGAGAAGGGAAGGAATAATTAACCATGTTGCTTTGAGGATTCTTTTTGCTGACAAATTATTTTCATGGATGATATAATGGTGGGTTACATGCTTCAGAAGTTGTATTGGCATTGTGAAATATCAATGAAAAAGAGGCGGCATAATTATATAGTTGCAGATTTCGGTTTCGTCGATATGCATAGAAATACAACACTTAATTAACTATGTAGGAATTGCTGATACAAGGGACACTGCCATCTTTTTGACTAAAATACTCAAAGACCCTCAACAAGGAACAGGCACCCATAGAGTCAAGATTTTGGACAGATGCTCAGTCCTGAGAGATGCTTATATAAAATATTGTCGCTGTGAAAACTGACGCACACACGCAAAAATATTGAAACCATACATATTTTTACATTCAAGAAATCTTGTGACATGGAACATCTCTGAGAATTTTATGTCACAAAATTTCTTCAGCATAGCAGTGTTATTTATTTAATACCTACAAGGGGATACACACAAAGAGGACAAACAAGGACAGACAAACGGATTAAGTCGATTATATCGACTCCATTGCGTAACTGGTACTTATTTAATCGACCCCGAAAGGATGAAAGGCAAAGTCGACGGAATTTGAACACAGAACATCGCGGCAGACCGAATACCGCTAAGCATTTCGCCCGGCGTGCTAACGTTTCTGCGAGCTGTATTTAGCAGTGTGTATTTTGTGATGTTAACTATGTAATTGTAATTTCAGTTATTTTCGTAGGCGGCATTTATAGTGTATACATTTCCTGCTATCTTTATACTTAGCATAGTTGTATTTCGCAATGTATTCTACGAACTTATAGTATGTTCTGTAAATTTTGGAACAAAATATATATTATTTTCCTTTAAACATTCCCAGAATCGATGTATAACACAATAACACAGAGGGAACAAACAAAGACAGATAAACGGATTGAGTCGATTATATCGACCCCAGTGCGTAAATGGTACTTCTTTAATCGACCCTGAAAGAATGAAAGGCAAAGTCGACCACGGCGGAATTTGAACTCAGAACGTAGCGGCAGATGAAGTAGCGCTAAGCATTTCCCTCGGCGTGCTAACGTTTCTGCCAGCTCACCATACCCTCCCCCCCGCTCTCTCTCTCTCTCTCTCTCTCTCTCTCTCT
>NC_068984.1:134934070-134937384 GCF_001194135.2 Octopus bimaculoides | reverse complement strand
TCTATTTTTACTCTTTTACTTGTTTCAGTCATTTGACTGCGGCCATGCTGGAGCACCACCTTTAGTCGAGCAAATCGACCCCAGGACTTATTCCTTGGAAGCCTAGTACTTATTCTATCGGTCTCTTTTGCCGAACCGCTTAGTTACGGGGACGTAAACACACCAGCATCGGTTGTCAAACAGACACACAAGCACACATACATATATATATATATATACATTTATACGACGGGCTTCTTTCAGTTTCCGCCTACCAAATCCACTCACAAGGCATTGGTCGGCCCGAGGCTATAGTAGAAAACACTTGCCCGAGGTGCCTCGCAGCGGGACTGAACCCGGAACCATGTGGTTGGTAAGTAAGCTACTTACCACACATCCACTCCTGCGACTATATATATATATTATATATTTATATATTTATATATATATATATATATATATACACATATACATATATATACATACACACGCACACACAAACACACAAACATATATATATATATATAAATATATATATATGTATATATATATATATATATATATATATATATATATATATATATATATATATATATATATATATATATAGCATTCATATATGTACCTATATATGCAATTTCTTTTTCTCAAAACGTAAATGGATTGGGAATCGTATAATGCGACATCCGAAGAGGGAGAATAATAAAGTAATAAAACAAGATATATGTATCGATATATATTTTGATTTTAACCAGTGATTTCACTCTTCTTGACAGTAGATATATATTAAGTCTTAAATACATTTATCTTCTCTAGATTGATAATATTTTTCATATTCTTATTATCTGACTTCAATCTTTATTTTCTAATCACTATTCCGTCTTGATCAATATAATTTTAAGAAAGATGTTAAACAGAGAAAGTATTAAGTGTATGTGTATGGTGGGTATATGTGTGCGTGCGTGTGTATGCCTGTGTGTGTGTGTGTGTGTATGTGCAGTTATCTTCAAAAAAGACTTTTATTTCGCGACTAGATTTAACACTGCCATTTTGCACCTTGGATCTCTTTGGCGGGGTCTACTCGGATTTAAGCATTCTAGTCAGACTTCTGTCTTGATGGTATCTTTCTCTCTTCCACCAGTCTCGGTTGCTATATTATTTAATTACATAAAGTCGGCGAGCTGGTGGAATCGTTAGCACGCTGGGAAAAACGCTTACCAGCATTTAGTCTGTCTTTGCGTTGTGAGTTCAAATCCTGCTGAGCTCGACTTTACGTTTCATCCTTACAGGTTCGATGTAATCGACTTAACCCTTCCACCGAAACTAAAGACTGTTGTGTCATGACTGAAAGCAATATTTAATTACGCACACACACACACACACACACTGATGATAGATAGACAGGTGAATAGATAGAGATGGGGGTGAAGAGAGAAACAAGAAAAAAACACGGAGAGAAAGACAGAGAAGAACACAGATGACGGAAAAATAACTGAATATACTATCTGATATAGCTATTAGTTATGTCTATCTGTTATAGCTATTGGTTATGTCTAGCTTTATTTTCAACTACTTAAAACATCCACCGAGAGCTGAACAGCAGGTCTTCAAAGAAACTCTGCATGCCTCTTCATGCCAGTGTTTCAATCTGTAATTACTTACCGGGACTCATCTAGGCCACGACATGTGGACAGCTTTTGCTACCACAAAGGGCTATCCAAGACAATGGCACATTCTGTGCTATTGTATTGCCTACCTTGAAAATCTCACCGGGTTATTAAAATCTAAGCTACCTGTTGATTGTAGAGTAAATCATGATTTTTGAAATTTACTTCCATTTCCCATTGACCAGATGCAGTTGACACACTTCTCAACTGCTTCTACTTTTGTCTTAAGGGCTTTAGTTTTCTTTCTAACAGAAAAGAAGAACCGCTTTATGAGATCATACACAGATTTCCTCTCAAATCCATTGGCACCTATCTCTATGACGAGGACGTTGTTTGACGTCAGAAACCTAAATTATCATATTTGTCAGGCTTCTAAATATGAGCACACTTCCCTTCGAAACGCGGTGTAGATGGAACAGGGACAACTGACAAAGGGGTATACTCTTTATGTTGCATATCTCGTTTCATGGTTTGTTTTTTTCGTTGTTCGAAAGAAGTTCGTTTTCTGTTTTCGTCTTCATGTTTTCGTTTCTCATTGTGTTTAACGTTTTTTGTAATGCCCTGTACCCATAAATGCTTGTATCTATACATATAGATGTAGGTATGTACATATATGTATGTATATATGCATATGTTTATATTTTATTTATATTATATATATATATATATATATATATATATATATATATATATATACATACACACATTCACACATTGATGCATACGCACACACATATATACATAAATATTTACATATGTTTTTTTCCGCGCGCGTGCGAGCGGGTGGGCGTGTGTGTGTAAAATACAATGTTTGTGAGTTCGTTTATCCTTTGGGACGTAATTTCGTAGGTGATTATTATTTGAATATTAAGTTATTCGTAAATTATGTGCTTTCATAAGTTTCACATTGACATACACAGGCATAGATATGTAGACATATGCATACACACATAGATACATACATACATACATACATACATACATACATACATACGTTCATATATATATCTATATATATATATATATATATCTATATATATATATATATATGTATATATATATATATATATATATATATATATATATATATATATATATATATATATATATATATATATATATATATATATATAGTCACGTACAAAACCTAGTGAATGAGGAAATATATTTCGGAAATAACGGTTGTAAGTCTGCCTCCGAAATTAGCCAAATCTATCTAACCTCAAGTACATCTGCATAGATTAGATTTATCGATAACTTCCCAAATCGGACGCCAAAATCTAATCTACAATAGATAGTATCAAAAGCACAATCGCTACGGATTTATAGGAATCGTATATGAATATGGAAAAAGTCGTAAATGCAGACATTATACATTGAAAATATATAAGTCATTTGATAACGGCAGGCAGTAAATATGTCAGATTAGATTTGTGGGTGGGCTAAAATATGCTGAGCAGTAATATCCCTCTCTCTCTCTCTTTTCATCCGTCCCTCTTTTCCTCTTTCTGTTATTCTCACTTTCACACACACGCACACATACACACCCTCTCTCTCCCTCTCTCTGAGCCTCATTCTCTCTCTCACCTTCTTTTTCTTCTGTCTTTACACTTGCATACACACAAGCATTGAATATCATGTAAATATTATTTATATATATATATATAT
>NC_068984.1:134916236-134933415 GCF_001194135.2 Octopus bimaculoides | reverse complement strand
TATAAACAGAGAGGGAGAGCGAGAGCGAGATTATGTATAATCCATGCGTAGGTATATTACTATATTATGGCTATACTATATTTCATCAGGTCTTTTACGTTATACATATGTCGCTTTGCAGTTTTGTTAAATTCAAATGTCTACTTTCTGTTCACTTGTCTTTCTGTGTTGTTATTGAAGTTATGAGGGACAATACCCATAAGTTTTCATGGTTATTCGAGTTGATACGCTCCTTCGAAAATCTATAACTGCAACGATATAAACAAAATACACGTATTTCCGTCGCGTTGTAAATAATATCTTTAATCACGTATAGTTATCTCACTTCCATGTAATAATCTTAACGTCTGTCTGACATTTTTTGATTAATACATCCATAAAGTTTTAATATTACATTCTTTATACATCTTACCAGACTCCTTTTGTGAGGGATCTTCTCATTGTAAAGAAATATTTTATAAAATGTATGAATTGATGTGAAGCCCTTTGTTTTTGTGTGTAAATGCCGCTACTTAAAAGTTTTCTGGTATCCTAAGGCAGGTTTTCATGGCGTATAAGTGACCGGGGCCACAGCATTCCCCCTGAACGGGACGTCAATCCGTTTCAGATTTCAAGACCATCAAGTCGATTACATCGACTCCAATACTGGAACGGTGCTGAATTTTATTGACTCCGAATGGAGAAATTGTAGAATGAACGTCAACGGGATTTGAACTCAGAAAAATAAACAGCCCGAAGAAATGCAGTTAAGCACTTTGTCCGAAGTGCTAACGATTCTGTCAGTTCGCTGCCAAAGTACGTCAATTATCGATACCTAAATATTGAATATCTATCGAAAAATCGGTAGAATTTCAATTCCCATCTTACTACTATAAATCAATACATCGATGTTCTATTGTCTCCACAATATCGTATGTTTACTCTTCATTGTATTGTATTATTGTTGCTCATGGAATGTCATTCCAGAAGAACCTGATAGAATAGACTGAAATGTATCCTTATATTATTATTTTATTCTTTTATATATTTCAGCCTTGAGGCTGCTATTTCTTATTTTGTTTACATCACAGACTCAAGTATTGCATTCAATTCGAACCTAACAAGATTTGATCTTAAAATGTCCAAGTTAAATAACGCAGAAAAACTTTCCCATCGTTTAATAATTCCTGCAAACTCACCTCACTTATATAGTGTTGTTGTAATCAGTGTATATTCCATGTCTACGGTATATTTCGAAGTTGTATATTTGAATTGTTCTGTAAGTGACAATGCCAATTGGTTCATTTGGATTATATCATGCCAAACTTCAGTTAACCAACGCTACGAATGAAGAAAATATATTTAAAATTATTCTGACAAAACATTATTACATTTCGCCATTTTCGACTGAAGTATAAATTGAATAGGTCGCTGGGAATAACAGAATGAAGATTAAACTATTGATTTATCAACTAAATAATCTTCGGTGATTTGATTACAGTCACAATTTCTCAATACAATATGAATGTAGTTCTCCAATCCCATTTCGCGACATCAAGAGAGGCAGCAGCATTATCACCATCAATATTAACACCAAAAACAAGCACAAGAAAATGTTATAATATTGCCACCAACCTCAAACATATTCTTCATTTCTTTCCTGCGCAATTCTATATTTGTCGTATCTATTGAAACAATATCCAATATCTCCAACGCCACTTGATCTATGCGGTTAATTACTTTTAGAAAGTTGTTCATATTAGCACATTGCTGTCAATGTAGTTCGCCTGATATTCCGAACTTTTGGAGAGTGGTACAATCCAAAGTATATTACTTGCAATGTATGCTGTCATCTTCTATATATTATCACATCTTAGATATATAGCTTGCCGGATATCCCGTTGACTGTTGAGTATTACGACATTCCCAGTTGTATAAAGATTACCGAACTTAATGAAATACAGTGCATTTAATTAGCACTAAGAATATTAACAACAAGGCGTTCGGAATTGTATATCAACATTGATGTAATTGTGCTGATGGAGTTTTCTAATATTAAATGCTAGTCGACAGCTATGTTTTGCCATTAGTAATTCCAACTTAACGGTTAATGTTTCAATGGTTCTCATCTTCAAGTTACTTAATACACATTATCTCATTTTCCTAACTTCCAGGTATGTGTATTTCACTGTTAAAATAGAGGGAACACACTATTCTTGTCAATATTTTCATTAAATTTTTATATTGACTTCGTATGTGCCCCCGTAAATTTAACTTAGAGATGGAGTGGAAATTTTGACAACACCCCAGAGATACAACATACTTCAATGAATTGCTGGAAAGAATTGCGTGATTTCGAGTTGCGAAGTGGCATGTCTAAAAGAATGTATTGCAAATTGAATGATAGAAACGTTAGGCTCTGTAATTCTATTCTAGCAGTAGAGTTATGGCAACTACAATAAAGGAAGATCATACTGGCAAAAGTGTGAGACACAAAAGCATTAATTATTAATCAGAGATACATGTATTCTGGAAGTGGCATCGGAAGAGAAGGACTCAAAGACGTATCTTGAAAGAGCATAAACATTTTACTAATACAGTACATGTAAAAGCAGAAAGAAATAGCCTGGCTCAGCATTCATCTAGAATATTTTTAACAATATAAAAAACGTCTAAGTTGTTGCCGAATGAAATTCCTTACTAATTAATTTACTGGTTACTTCGAAACGTGACATCATAGCGTTAAAACTTTAAACACTTCAGCGCTAAACTCGAGGTCTTCAACGTTAATACCACAAAAGAAATTTAATCTCTCGGTGCAACTATTGACTTTACCGGTGAGAGAGACAGAGAGATGTAGGTAGGTATGTAGATAGATAGATAGATAGATAGATAGATAGATAGATAGATAGATAGATAGATAGATAGATAGATAAAGAGAGAAATACATACATACATACATACATACATACATACATACATACATACATACATATATACATACATACATACATGCATAAGTATCGCAGGTTGTTAAGGCTCTGATGACACCCTAAAACTACAGAAAGATCTGAATGCAATATGCAAGAGAGTAAATGAAAATAACATGCAGTTCAATGCTGGAAATTTCAAATAGATTGCAGTCAGAATATACATGGAGTGCCTAGTGTGATCTCGCAGTCAGAGTCGGTGAGTGATCTAGAGAATCCACATGAATAATCATATAACATTCCATCTGCATATTAGTAAGCCTGCGATATTGTGTAGTCGAGTGGCTGGTAGGATCCAGAGGTTATTGAGAACAAGGAAAGAAGATACCATGCTACTCCTATCGACAACATTTGTTCCCAATCGCCTAGATCACTGCTCTTGGGTGAGTTCGCCTGAAAGTGTCAAATTAACATTGCGATTCGAGGCAAACCAGCTCTATACACAAAGACGACTGAGAGAGATGAGGCTTTTGGAGAGGTCAAAAATCTGTGACTCTACTCCCTAACGAAAAGACGCGCAAGCTTCAGATGCCAAGATATCAAAAATTATCAAAGAACGCTTTTGCTATAGAACGGTAAATCCATTATTTCGTTTTCTGAAAAAGCAGCGTTTTGTACTTACAACAGTTTTGCATAATAGCAACGATATATATCATCCTACATACAAGCAGACATTTTTTTTTTTCGTATCTACTATCTCTCATATACTTCTTGTTTTAATTTTTTTTATCAGCTGATAAATCAACCTAACAAACTGAAACTAAATTTCCCTTCAATCACAACTTCAAAAAAATTATTTTGGTTAGTGTCGCATACAAAATAGAATTGTCAGGACTACAATGTGTTTTATCACGAATTTACTCAATCAAGGATGATCTGATATTAAACTTTAGCAAGAGTACTTTAGAATCGGGTCAAGCTACACATCAATTACATTTCCTAAACAAATCTGAGTGAGCCTATGGGTACACAGGCACTTTCCGTGTTTCTAGAACTAAGTAATAAAAACATAATCCGTGTGTATCCCTTAAAAGTTTAGAAGATCACGTTATTTTTCTTATTTCGACTATGAATGTGATTATATGAATTAACATTATTCAATAATCGCTTTAAATGTACTAAATCACGTACAGCAATCAAAATTTGTATCAGAAGTAAACGATATTGATGTACAAATCACTAAACCAATACGACGTAGCAACTTCAGCTCTCTAAATTTGAAGTCTTACTCTAAAAGGTTAAGATTCCCAATATCAGCGGCCTCCGAGCGGGAATTAGAGTTCACACAATATTTATGTTTGATGTATTGGTTCGATGCCAAATAGGTGCTAAATTATTATGTCAGTGTGACTTTTAGGACTTAATAACTTATGGTAAATCATTTATACAATAGATTCTAAAACAAATACAAATCCATAACATACATTATTGGATACAGAAATATGAAATTTGCAAAAAAAAAACCCAGATGACCTCCCAGAGGAAACAGCACATTAAATGGTAACAACTACAAGATCTGCATTACATGGCCAAACTAAAGTTTTGAGTCCATCACACGCAACTGTAATTCTAAAGAAGAAAGCCATTGGTATGAATCATTTCACAGAAAGGGCGAACACATGGAAACACTCAGCTCATAGTATTAGTGTTAACTTGCCAAAATTTATCGCCTATTCATCTGAAGGAAATGATTAGTGTATTTGTGCTTTATTCCAGGTCAATGAGATATAATTCCATACAATAAACTATTTGAGAGATCTCTCACAGTATGACAGTATGAAACTGAAGGTAAATAGTACCAAATACTTCCTAAAAAAAAACCATTTAAAATAACATTCTGATCATTTGAGGTGTGAAATGGCAAGAAATATAACAAGACCTAGTATACATTATACTTGTGTTGTATTACTTCCTACCTCTGTTTTCCAGGGTCAAGTTTCCAATTACCCGAGGTCAACAAAATAAGCACACTTCATATGCTGTGGTCGATGTAATTGACTAATGATCTTTCCTATAGATTATGCCAATTTTCAAAATCCGTATAATTTTTATTATCTGTTCGGGTCGATTTTGGCTTTCATCATTCCAGGTTCCATAACATGAAGAACCATTCAATCGCTGGGGTCGATTTAATCGACAATGCACGGACGCTAAATTTGTGGTTTGCGGCTGTGCTAAAACCATTATTTTTAGTATTGACAGTTGGTTATTTTATGTTCTACTACTACTACTACTACTACTACTACTACTACTACTACTACTACTACTACTACTACAGTGAAGGTGCATGGCTCAGTGGTTAGAGCGTCGAGCTTACTATCGTGAGGTTGTGAGTTCGAATCCCGGACCGGGCTACGTGTTGTGCTCTTAAGCAAGACATTTATTTCACGTTGCTCGAGTTCATTCGGCTGTAGAAATGAGTTGCGACGTCACAGGTGCCAAGCTGCATCGACCTTTGCCTTTCCCTTGGATAACACTGGTGGCGCGGAGAGGGGAGACCGGTATGCATGGACGACTGCTGGTCTTCCATAAACATCTTTGCCCGGACTTGTGTCTGGGAGGGGTAACTTTCTAGTTGCAATCTCACGGTCAGTCATCACCGAAGGGGGTTTCAGCACTACTACTACTACTGCTACTACTACTACTGCTACTACTACTACTACTGCTACTACTGCTGCTGCTACTACTTGCTGTTTGTTGTCAATGTAGTTTTCTTTTAAAATATGTATATGTCAGGATATAAATCACATACGTGTGTGTGTGTATAGGTTTGTTATGTGTATGTATATAAATGTGTGTATATAATTGTGAGTATGCGTATGTACACACACATACACACACATATACATATATATATGTATTAATTTTTAAATACTGATGAATGATGTAGCGTATTTGTATTATTGAATTTCATCTAAATTTGTAAGTGAGTGTGTGTCTGCATGTTTGTGTATATGTATATATGTAATTAGATATTTATCAAAGACCTGTATATAATGAATAATACTTGTATCATGTGTACATGTGTGTGTGTCCATATTTACAATAACTTTTAATAAAACTGGATATTCATGATCAATTTTATACTGCGGATGAATCGTAGTTAAATCTTTACTGAGTTGATTGAAAATGAATTGAGAATTTCTATATCTGAAGATTTTATACTGCAATATCTATTGGCTATAACAGCCCGATTTATAAGTATTATTGTACAATAATAAATCAGAAATAGTATTTCCAAGTAGAATTTCAATCTTGATATAACCTGTATTACTTGAAAAGGAAGGAGAGATTAGAAAGGGAAGTTTTGTCTAATGAAAAGTTTAATAAAAAGTGGGTGAATGTAGCAAAGATGGTACGCATAAATGATGGACCCACTCTGAACATGAACCTATAAAACAAAAAGAGAAATGGCGCTTTACTTCCATGTCTATTTTTTTTCCGAAGTTACCGTGGGGTTTTTTTTTCTTTTTTCGTAGGTTTTTCTATCCACGGATAACCCTAGTCAACGTTATATTTTCTCCCCTTTTTGGGAATTTCTGTTGCTAAAACGTTACCTTGTTATCTCTGCGTAAACGTCCCAAAATGTTTTAGATCCCTATTGATCGGTTTCGAAAAGAAAAATTCTACATGGTATTGTCCCCTTTGTGTTCGGCCCTGCGTGGCCTAATAAAGAAATGAATCTTGATATAACCTGGATGTTGTCGACAAACCATCAAAAAGAATAGTCACTGAAAGCTCCCATGACGTGCCCTTCCCAACCTCAGATCACTCAGGCTTGTCGTCTGACGAAAAACGACGGGTCAGTATAATTCTCTTATTGGAACTGTCATGTTAAGTTGACAGTACACAACTACTTTATCGTAACACTGCTGCTTAAGTCTCTCTGTGAGATTTAGAAATGGATCATTTCTTATATATATATATATATATATATATAGAGAGAGAGAGAGAGAGAGAGAGAGAGAGAGAGAGAGAGAAAGAGAGAGAGAGATTTGAGGAGAGTTCTACGTTTATAAAAAACAGATATTTTATAACAGATAAATTTATTTATCAAAACATGCAATAAGGATAAAAATGAACCTTCTTTTCTACAATGTTATTCAATAAAGTCACCTTCAGCTTCAACAAGATGATTTAGATCGTCTACATGCCCGAATCAAGTGGTCCTGGTTCATTTTGGGCATTACTCTGACTATGGCAACTTTCAAAGAATCTTTGGTATTATGGGCTGTAGATTGACCGCTCATATATGACTTATATTTGATGTCTTCGTGGACGACATTTCTGACTGTTTCTTCTGACACATAGAGATCTTTTGCAGTTGACCTCATGGACTTTATGGGCTTGTAATCAATGGTCTGTTGAACTTGATGGATTAATGCAGGTGTGGTGATGATTTCAGAGTGTTGAGAATGCTTTTTATGCTTTGATACTGGTGATACGTTTCCATCTTCAGTCTGTAACTCCTTAGAAACTTTATAGGCGAAAGATCTGGCAACTTTTAAAATTCGAGATATTTCTAGATCGCTATGCTCAACCTTTATAACCACAATAACAGCATGCCACTTCATTTCTTGAGTAAGGTGAGTGTCTGCCATTATTATTTTCTGAAACAAAGATTATACAGAGTGAGCAAAAAATGCAGCAATGATCCCAAAAAGATATGTCTTCAAATAACTTACGCACCCTGTATATATAGTGAGAGGGGGGGAGAAGAAAAAGAGAGGCAGACAGGCAAACAGATAGACAAACAGACAGATGGATTCATGTATTCATGCATGCACACATACATACATACATACATACATACATACATACATACATGCATACATACACACATACATACATACATGCATACATACATACGTACACACACACACACACATACATACTTACATACATACATACATACATACAAACATACATACATATATACGACATACATACATATATGACGTGTTTGTTTACTATAAATCAAGTATGAACAAACTTTTCCAACCAGCGGCCTGCATAAGTTATTGCTCGCCATGAATCAAACCACACCAGTAAAAGATAATTTTAACAAACATCGTATTTCATTATTTTACGTGATTTTGTCTGGATAATTTTGGGTAAGTCCATAGAAAATTTTACTAAAGAGCTATGATGCTGGTATAATAAAAAAAATTCACGCGTACTCTATAGAATCTAAAGAAAGACCCAGAGATGCACTTTTTCTTGTTTCAGTCAGTTAACGCTGGTCATGCTAGAACACGAATTTGAAGGATTTTAGGGGAACAAATCGACCCCAGGGCTTTTTGTTCAGCCCCGTACTTATTTTATCGGTCTCTTTCACCGAACAACTGAGACACGAAGACTGGTTGTCAAACGGTGATGATTGATAGGGAAGACAGAGCGTACTGTAAGCTTTATTTAGCACGACAATCATTTCTGCTTACGTTCGCACTGCTTCCTAATGGGTGGGGAAAGGTATATGTAACAAGCTGTCACACAGAGAAGCAAAATGTGCTTATTATAGCACTGTAGCGTATTATGTAACCTGACGAGGTGTTTTTTTTTCTGCATACTGCAGTGCATTCGATTCCGTTATATCGTTCCGCGTTCACAAAGGAGCAGTACAGATTTCAGCTGAAACGATCGTCGTGCTTAATAAAGTTTACAGTACATTCTGTCGTTCTTATCAATTATTTAAAATATACTAAAACAAGAACCGAGGAATTCCTTATGTAGATCTTGCGACTTAAGTGCTGTACTGCAGATGACACCTGGAAACCGTATGTAGGGAACGTGATCTCAAGGCACACTACTTGGGACATACCCAAAACAAGGTTTGGATACTACATTTTAAAGTCTCCTATCTAAACTTTAACATAACTTCAAACATAAACTCTGTATATGTGTGGGTGTGTGTGTATACAGCGGGCTTCTTTCAGTTTCCGCTTACCAAATTCACTCACTAAGCTTTGGTCGTCCCGAGGTTATAGTAGAAGACGCTTGCACAGGTATCACGCAGTGGCAGTGAACCCGGAACCATGAAGTTGGGAAGTAGACTTCTTAACACGCAGCAACATGCCATATATGAATTGTATTTACATATATATAATGTATACACATTTGTATATCATTTTCGTACTTCGAATATATATATGTGTGTGCGTCGTTAATAATCCGGTTGCGTGTTTCTCAGTACAATTCGCTTTTTATTTCGTCTGTCAGACTGGAATCTGATTATGTTTGTATGGATGCATATGCATTTGTTAACATGTAAAATGTTCAATACATACGTTGAGCATATGTAGTGTGTGATTTTAAACAACTATGTAAATGTATACGTGGTTGTAAGAATGGTTGTATTTCAGTCTCAGTGTGCGTGCATTGCATGTGTGTGTGTGTGTGTGTGTGCGTGTCTGTCTGTGTGTGTGTGTGTGTGTGTGTGTGTGTGTGTGTGTGTGTGTGTGTGTGTGTGTGTGTGTGTGTGTGTGTGTGTGTGTGTGTCGGTGTATCTGGGAGTATACACAGCAGTATTGAAGATGCTTAAAATGTCATTTAACTTAGGTAAACATGGTATATTGTAACATTTTCTGGGGGTTTAGAGACGCACAAAGTGACCAAGTCACCGTAAACAAATATTCTGGTTAACACAGACATTCAATTAACGAGCTTCAGATGACATTTATGATGAATTACAGAACTCAAGCACTGCACGAAATGCAAGACAATTGATAACACAATTTCACATAATGAGACCAAAATAAAACAAAGACTACGATAGAAATGTATACATTACATATAATTATCACCGTTTTCTTCTACATTAATTCGATGTCATGACCACTCTTTTAACTTCAGAGATCTTTCCTGAATACGTACTAGCGTAGTTTCTTATTGCAGAAATAATTCTTAATTAAATCTGATTCATACAGACATCAAAATTTTCCTTAAACTTACATCTGTTGCGAAATTTAAAAATTAATTCTGGAAAATTTCATAATGTCTGTAAACGGTTTTGTTTGAATCTCGGGATATCTAGCAATTGCATTCCCAGTCACCACAAGGTTGAATTATTGAGTATACACGGTGTCCCAAAAATATATATACACACTTTGAAGTGTAGCAAGTTCATTGTTTGTTAAGTAACAAGTCATGTTCAAAATGTAATTGAAATGACACATCGAAGAATGTAATTGTTTTATGAATGCCTGTTTTCAGACTGATAAAACCTCTGGTTCGGACTCTGCTGCTAATGCAAAGCAATGAAAACACAAACATCGAGGAAGATTTTGTACAAGATTTGCGTGCATTTTCTTTCAATGTCTACTCTAAATTCGTCGACTGTCGCGAGTTTCGTATCATAAACTTTGATTTTTGCGTTTCCCTATATAATAAAAAAAATTCTAGCAGCATGAAATATGGTGAACGCGGAGGATATTGTATGGAACTTCTTTGCTCGATGCACTAATTTACCAAAATCACATCAACGCTGGTCCTTATTTACTATGGTAGTGTGGAGTTATCCCCTCTTGCTTGAAATAAACTCCACATTTGCAAACTTTTCTTTCATGCTTCACATAACATATTATTCCAGCAAGTTAAATTCAATCGGTTACAAAACTGTCAAAAAAAGAATGGACCAATTAATTATGCTTATTATAAGGCACGCCATACTGTAACTCCTTGTAAATTACCATAATACACTTCTGTGATATGCGGATCATCATGCCCTCAATAGGAGCAATGTTGTCATTTTGATTTCATCCTGGACTAACTTTAGTAGGAAAACAAATATTCAGAGAAAAGCCTCAGTAATAATAATCACGAAAAGCTATATCTATTAAACACTCGAATACATTCTCAAAACAGGAAAGCCATGCAAAATAATATTCTGATGTTTATTTATAAACTTACTATACATACCTGTAAAAGGAAAGTTTTGCTCGATCAGATGAAGATTTGATAATCCCAAGTTTTCTAAAATATAAAAGAAATCAATTTATTTTCAAGTCATTTCTTTTAAAGATGTTTTTTGTGTAGAACATTCACTGCACCATCTTCAAATCTGTAACTGTTTTATTTATATTTTTATTTGCAATTAATTAATTCATTTATGTATTTATTTATTTTCTGTGTCTGTTTTTGTTTGGAAGACCAAATGTCAATTTGCATAGAAAACAGAAATCAATGGCGCGAATCTATTCAAATTCAAAACAAAACAGAAGAAGCATTCTCATGCATCATGATGAGCTAAAATATCGACATAACTTCTACCATTAAATCTGAAAAGGCCATTTTAGTTTTTAATATCGTCATTAACCTGGAATTTTACCCCAGTGTTTAGCATATTTTAATAGTTGAGTGCACAAAACAGCTAAACCTATATTCCGAAACCTTGAAAACACGATGAATAACGCCACACAAACATAGTCATGATACATTTAAGTTATATTTCGACGTCGTAAAAAAGCATTACAGAGAACTGTATGCATACAGCTTAATATTTCCATACAGAATTCATGAATATATATCACAGCCTGCAATATAGGAAGCTTCAGGTAAAAATTGATAAATTGTTTTATCCGCAACATGAAAGCGATAAAATAACATTGTTCTACTGTTTCATTAATCTTTGTCATTTTGTTCTGGATACAATTTTGGTTGATTGATGGTTGGTTTCATTTCGAAAATTCATTCACTGAAGTCAGTTACTAAATGGTAGGGGAAAAAAAGATAGATAGGTAGATAGACAGACTGATAGACAAACAGATAGATAGATAGATAGATACATACATACATACATACATACATACATACATACATACATACATACATACATACATACGTACATACATACATAGACAAGTAGACAGACAGCTAGCTAGCCAGCTAGTTAGATTAATATATACAGAGAGAGACATAGAAAGGTAGGCACGTAAATAGGTAGACAGGTAGGCAAACAGACAGGCAGATAGAGAGACAGACAGACAAGCAGATAGACAGATGGACAGACAGACAGACAGACAGACCAGTAGACTGACTGACCGACAGACATAGATATATGGATAGAGAGAGAAACAGGCAGACAGACAGAGAGATGGCTACATAGATATTTTTTCACAACACCAACGACTTGTTCACTCCTTGTGTAATCTTTGCAATTAATTATCTCACTTATCGATAATACCTATATCATTGTGCATCTGTCTAGTATTCACTTTCCGATATGCAGCCAAGTGCTCAGTATTGTAGTCTCTCAGTTTAGTAATTCGGAGATGTGTATCAACGCTTCTATAAAAAAATGTTTTTTCCGTATTATATATTAAGTGATACTGTAAAATAGCGTGCGCTTCTGACCTAATCATTTGCTGCGCACATCTAAACTGAATTACTGTTTCATATTGTGTCTGAGATATAACTGTCTTTAACTCAGCAGCCGCTGACGAGGTTGCTCGTGGAGTAACTAGACTTACATATTCCATGTTTACTGGTGCAGTGTATTAGCTTTCTGTTCTTGTTTGTTTAATTCACATAGGTGCATGCACGGCTACTTGATTAAGAATCTTGCAACTACGTGCTTTCAATTTCGATCCCACAGCGCTTCATATTGGATAAGTGTCTTTCACCAAAGTGTCAGGCTTTATGAAGGAACTTGGCAGATGTAAAGCTTGTGAAAACTCGTCGGATATATATATATATATATATATATCAATATATAAAATGGATGTCTTATAAAACTATTCCGCACACACAATAACACCCAAACCAACACTCAAACACACGTCCATCATCAGCTGCCCAACGGATATCACTGTAGTTTCGACACCTGAGCAGTATCATTCAATCCGGCGGTGTCAACAGCACTAAGAGAAGTGTTCTTTGGGAACAAACACGCCTTAGATATTACCACATTTATTCAATCTTAATTCTAGGAATCATTAAACAATAACATTAATATTTAAACTACAACAAAGAAACCACATTTGCCCTATGTGTATATATATATATATAGTATTTTTGTATGATTTCGTGGAGGCTCACCACCGCTTCACAATCGGTGCTGGTTTGTTTGCGTCCCCATAATTTGGCGACTCTACGGAAAGAAAATAAGTACCATACTCGAAAATGTGAGAACTTGGGTTGATCTATTCGACTAAGCGTTACAAAATGGTTCTGCAGCATGACTGCAGTCCAATGAGTTAAAACAACTAATAGTGAAAAAGATTTTTAAAAGTCGATATAAAGACTTAAAGATCGATAATCAGGACGTATACTGAACGAACGGAGGGAGCATATTCATTAGCCGCAGCGCGAAAGCGTACACAAACGAGTAAGTTAATTTAGCGGTATGTACTCTGGGTTGATTTTATATAGACCGAAATGCTCCAAATCAATTGACGTAAGTTTTTCTTTCTTCATATTCTCTCTGCGTAAATGGACATCTCACACACACACACACACACGCACATTCACACATACACACATGTGCATCATATATGCATATTGTTTACTAGCTACAGATAACACTCGGGACAACTTCAGAGCTTGTAGATATTGGAACTTGGAGGAAACTAATAAATAATATCACAAGATGTTTCTCTGCCAGCCACTTGATATATGTGCGTGCGTGTGTACGTATATATACACCCGCCACCCCACCCCCTATATATATTATACTAAAACTCAAAGTTTGTGTTTTCATGCCCTTTGATTAAGATTATAAAAATTACAAATAAAATAGCCATTTCTCCCTTTAAGAAAATTAATCCTTGTTTTTTTTCTTACTTTCTTTTTTCTTCCCTTAATCATCTATATAACTTTCGAGTGCCGTGGACTAAAAGATAAAAAAAATTCTCCCTATATTTTTATGAGACATGTTTGGAATCACGGGTACTTGATTTTTGTTTTCTTAAAGGGGAAAATTACTATTTTATTGAAAATAAAATATTAATCTTTATCGTCTTAACCAAAAGAGAAAAAAAAGATAGACAGAGAATCTATCTCTTTAGACGAAGATCAGTTGCAATGGGAAGAGTTGAATTTCATAAGAATGGAAAAACAATCAACAACAAATGTGTTGTGCCTGTTAATGAAACTCTTTTAAGAGCATTCAAGTTCCACTGTAATACGTCATCAAGTACACGCTGAAGGGAAATAACCAAACTGCTGTTCAACAACTACACAATGATAACGAAATGAGCCAATAGGTACAGTGGATTAACTGAAGCAGTTGCATACATTTTAATTCACGAAAGAACACCTGCTACATCTATGTTCATCTACCACATGAACATAGAATAATACTCAGAAATAATGAGGATATGGCTGTCAACGAACGATATATGAGAACAACATTGACAGAATTATTTTCATTGTGCATCAATGATGACTTTGCATTAACATTATTTTATGTTGAACTACCCATGTATTTCACTTGGAACAGTGGTAAAAGAGAATTGCAGAGAAGAAAGCAAGGAAAAAATTTGAAAGCCTTTTCAATATTCTCAAAGAGGAAACACTTGGTCGTGTTTACATTGTCGCACCAAAGACAGGAGAACTTTATTATTTAAGGATTTTGTTGCATGAAGTTCGAAATAGTATTTTTTCCTGTGCCGCCGCGCATTGACATTTTCATCTTGAATGGTTGTGATTCAACGGCTCATGGATACATCTAGTATACACACACACACACACACACACACACACACACACACACACAATGAACAAATCTCGTGGTAGCAGACTCCATGTATTGTTTTCAGGTATTGAACATTGTTTTGTTATGTCCTTGTTGCTGACTCCATATATTTTCAAAGTGACAATCTGGCCACGTTTTGCTTTCGACGCCATCTTTGATTACAAATCTGTTATAGACAAACGAAACAATAGAAAGAGTAACAAAAGACATGTACAAATCTTTATGCAAAATGTAGATAAAATAACATGAACCGATATTTTGGGGAAGAGTTTAAAACATGGGTAAATCTTTCTGGGACACGCTGTGTATTTATCATTTGCTGTCGGTGTAGCGTACTAAATGTAAATACATCGTAATATTGGATTAGAACGATACAAATGTGTTTTAGGGGTGGGTGGTGCGTGTGCATTGAAGGAGACAGAAATTAATATCAAAAAATACAAAACAGCAAGAGCAAAGGTTGACAAACATAGTATTAGGTTAGTGATGCAATGGAGAGGGTGTGGTAACGTTTCGAATGTTAGACAAAGGGAAATTTTGTATAAAAAGTGAACAAAGGACATAAGAGTGAGGTAAAGGGCTAAAAAGACTATGGTTTAGAAACTAGGTGAGACTACAGTTCTATCTAGGATAGAGGGAAAGGAAGATAGAGGGAAAGGAAGGAAATGTGGATGCATGTAACAAAATATATCTATATATGTTGACGATCATATGCAGAAATGAGGTTGATAATGTGACGTGTGTGTGTGCAATTTTACATACACACACACACACACACACACACATATATATATATAGAGAGAGAGAGATAGATATATTTACGTATATGTATATATATGTATGTATTTATGCATGCATGTATGTGGCTATCTGTATATATATATGTGTTATTTCTTTACTACCCACAAGGGGCTACACACAGAGGGGACAAACAAAGACAGACAAACGGATAAGTCGATTATATCGACCCCAGTGCGTAACTAGTACTTATTTAATCGACCCCGAAAGGATGAAAGGCAAAGTCGACCTCGGTGGAATTTGAACTCAGAACGTAGCGGCAGACGAAATACCGCTAAGCATTTCGCCCGGCGTGCTAACGTTTCTGCCAGCTCGCCGCCTTTTATATATGTGTATATACATACACATATATGTGTATGTATGTACGTGTGGTGTGTGGTGTATGTGATTGTATACATCTGTGTATCTATATAGACATGTATACTTATTCGCACTTAAATATGGACGTTCTGTTAGAACAAGCAATACTGCTGTAGTTACCATGAAATAAATTCTGATATTCGCTTTCGGTACAAAATGCACTCTCGTTTATATCGCTAGCTAGTAATAAATTCCCACAACCTCTAGCCGTCGAGAGTCCGTCATTGATAACACCAAGGTAGGTAATCATGTAATCTGGTGGTCTTGGAACAGGAAATAGCGGGGATTTATCTCCCTGCCAGCAATATAAACATGATTGCATTTTGCACCAAAAGACAATATCTGGGTGTCTCTCATAGCATCTACCACAATCTAGATTGTTCTAAGAGAACATCCACGTTTAAGTGGGGATAAGTATGACCTTTCGGTATTAGTACCGCCTCGGTCGCTAGTAAATATTAGTATCTATGTATCAACTCATGCATGCCTGTGTCTCAAAGAGGTATGGATGTGTGGAGGTGGGTCTGTACATGTGTGTTTTTTATTTGTTTGTGTGTGTGTGTGTGTGAGAGAGAGAGAGAGAGAGAGAGAGAGAGAGAGAAAGAGAGAGAGAGAGAGAGGGTGCATGCGCGAGTGTTTGCAAGCAAAATATATGTCTCTATGTTCCGAAACATCTGAACATATATATAATGTTATGCGAGTGTGTAAGTTATATATTATAAAAATAATAGATCATATGATAGAAACATCTGCAATAATTTGGTTAAATTTTTATCAACGAAAGATGAATTCTGAACGAACATTTAAAATGTTTTTCCAGCCCATTCTATAAACAAAAAAAAAATGGCTGAAAACATTTTATCTAAGAAACATTTGTCTAAATAATGGTTTAATGTTTTTGAATGGATTAACTCGATAAAATCATGTGCAGAGACAGTATTCTCTAAATTTATATTAAAATGATAACCACTAGTCCTCAACATGATTAGATTAATATCCATTAAATGCTGGAAGAAACATATCGAATGATGTCTATATATATAAACATATTAGAATCTTCACCTACACTTATGTATGTGTCCAACGCACACGTACGTATATATATATGTATGTGTGTATATATATAAATACATATATATGTGCGGGGCGTGTTTGCGCCTGTATGTGTATGTTTGCATATGTATGTGTGTATCTGCGTGTATATATACATACTTACATATATATATGTGTGTGTGTGTGTGTATATATCTATATCTATATATATATATATACATATATATATAGATATATATATATATATATATACATATATATATATATATGTATATATATATATATATATACATATATATATATATAT
>NC_068984.1:134914248-134915443 GCF_001194135.2 Octopus bimaculoides | reverse complement strand
TATATATATATATATATATATATATATATATATCCGTTTTGCTTCCCAGAGTCGTTGCTCATTAGAACATTAGAATATTGTGCGCATTATTCAAACTCTGGATTCATTTAAATCAACTAAAGGCCTTTTTCAGCATCTATGATCTTCCTCAGCATGCAATTTCTACCTGGTAGAAAATAACAAATGAATGCTCCCTACATCATACTCCAGCTTCTAAAAACTGAAGTACGCATCGAATAAAAGTGGTCTTCGAAACAATTTTTTTTTTTTACATTAAATGAGTTTCTGAAGGTTTGACACTACGGCGTTAGCGTAGTCGGAGATCTGCTCGATCAGGACTAATGTATTGCTAAGCAGCAACAGCCTCAAGTTCAGTATTATGTATTCACACATCGAATTAATATCATGAATTTCACATATGTTAAACGCTTGAACAGCTATAACTAAACGAGGCTCCTATCGTAATGGTAAGAATCGTATCATTTGTGAATTTTCTCAGACGATGTTTATCAGAATTCTTTTCTGTAGCCATCTTTAGGTTAAGACAAAAAATCGAATTCAGTTCCAATCAAATTAAACACTAATGAATTATAATCTTCCAGTTAATTACAATGATGAGCTGTGTCTATGAATGATATCTGCTTGAACTACACAGTGATAATGGCACGTTACACATGATTGCTTTAACATTTTGATATATTATTTCATTCTCTATTACATGCAGGATCAACTGGAACCCTCGACGTCGTAAGCGACGGAGTGCCAACAACAAAATTACATGCAATCTGGAAGGGGAGGCACAATGGCCCAGTGGTTAGGGCAGCGGACTCGCGGTAATAGGATCGCGGTTTCGATTCCCAGACCGGGCGTTGTGAGTGTTTATTGAGCGAAAACACCTAAAGCTCTACGAGGCTCCGACAGGGAATGGTGGCGAACCCTGCTGTACTCTTTCACCACAACTTTCTCTCACTCTTACTTCCTGTTTCTGTTGTGCCTGTCATTCAAAGGGTCAGCCTTGTCACACTGTGTCACGCCGAATATCCCCGAGAACTACGTTATGGGTACACGTGTCTGTGGAGTGCTCAGCCACTTGCACGTTAATTTCACGAGCAGGCTGTTCCGTTGATCGGACCAACTCGAACCCTCGACGTCGTAAGCGACGGAGTGCCAACAACAAAATTACATGCAATCTGGA
>NC_068984.1:134908257-134914199 GCF_001194135.2 Octopus bimaculoides | reverse complement strand
GCAGGATCAACTGGAACCCTCGACGTCGTAAGCGACGGAGTGCCAACAACAAAATTACATGCAATCTGGAAGGAAAGAAACTATTGGCTTCAGCTTTTCTCCTAACAACTTATCGCCTCCATCAAGGTTTCAGATATGATTTTCTTCATCGTCATAAAGGTAGCCGGTAGTGCCCTTGCAACATTATCCACCAGTGGAAGGGAATGTACATCGCAACTTTTCACTCACAAAATGACCCATTTTAACACATGAATACTTAACATTAGTGACGTAGTAATAAAAGCTTACATGATAACTGTCACGAAGAAACATCAAAAATCGAAGTGGAAATTTTGAGTTCAAATTCTGCCTGCCTTGTTTCAAAGTTTCAGATTAGCAACTTATTTCTAAGCTACTAGAACGCGACTTCGCGTGATAATGCTCTGGAAGCCAATCAGTCCCAAGTACATCTATATACAAGAGATAAATTTCATCTAAATTACTTTCGCTGATGAAATTTAGTCACATATTACTCAGGTAAATATCAGAAAACAAACGGAAAACAGGTTTCTTACACTAAATCTGTTGCTGCAGGGCAACCTTTTCATGAATTAGCCTTGCAGCTGAGCATTTCAATAGATAACAGAACTTCGGAAATATGAATACGAGTGATCACAAAGTTTCCTTACTCTTCATTTGAATCTTCGGTTCTTATTGCATTGCTCAACCTTCGTTTTTTATCCCTTAACACAGATCAATTTCATAATAGATTTACTGATTACTAACGTGGCTATTCTAAGACATACCTAGGATATACAGGCAGTCCTAAAATATGTACTCGTATTTTACCTCACCATAATTCACTGATTTTTTTCATTTTCTTAATTTTTAAATCAAATTGACCCTAATATTGGCAGAAGTTCTAAGGAAAGAAAATCGATCATAAAGTGCTAGTGGAAGCACGAAGCCATTATGGAAGTGCAAAGACAACTTAGAACACATTTCCGCAAACATCCACCGTTGCTAGTATCCGAGATAAGTTTGAATAAGATGGAACTGTGCATGACGTCCATAAGGCACGTTCAAGAAGACCATGGTCACAACCATGCCCGCAAAGGAAGACCAGTTGCTGGAAACCCTCCACCGATCTTTACAGAAATCTATAAGATAAATTGCTCCTGAGACAGCAATCTGAAAATCAAGCACCCATCGCATTTTGAAGTAAGTTCATTAAAAATGCTACATTCCAACATCAATCTTCGCTCCAAATGGAGTCGAACCTGACCGCAGAGTTGAATGTTGCGAGTGGTATCTCGGCAAATGCGAGGAAGATGCAACATTTCCATGTAAACTTATTTGGACCAATGAGACCAGATTTCAGTTAAATACCTCAATTAACCGACATAATTTCACTTACTGGGATCCTCAATGTCTGCATGTTACTATGGAACATCAATTGAACTTGCCAGGGGTTCCAGTGTGGTGTAGGATATCAGCGATGGACATCCTAGGGTTATTCTTTTTTGATCAAACTGTCAGTGGGGGTGTTTACCTAAACGTGTTGCAGGAATCCGTCGTTCCACGTGTCGAAGAGTTGTATGATGACAAAGAGATTTACATTCAGCAAGATTGAGCTCCTCCCAACTTCCATCGTGATGTAACGGCCTATCAGGATGCAGCTTTTCCGAACAGATGGATTAGGTGAAGAGGTAGGGTTGACTTCTCTGCGCGTTCCCCAGACTTTCCCTTCAATGGTCTTCCGTTTTATGGGAATATTTCAAAGATAAGGGTTACAGCTTAAAACCCAAAACTCTTAATTTAATGAGTTGAAAGGAAACTGAAAGACAGCGTTTTGCAGTTCCGAATGAAATGATTGATAATGCTGTTAAATCCATAGGTCTGTGTTTATCGGCTGTGTTTGGAAAGCAGTGGTCGTCAGTTTGAACATTTGTAAACATGCATTTATCTATTTATGCATTTAACCATTAATTTTGTTTCTATTTTTACATTTAACCATTAATCTTGTTTCTAAATCAATGAAACAATGAATTTATTTTTATCTAAAGAGTGAGTACATTCTTGGGTCACTGCGCAACAAATAAATTCAAGCACTTATGACTTGATACCGATTTTTCGGAGTACATATATGACTGTACTCTATTTGTTCGTGAAATTTAAATTAATTCATACTGTTAGTGAGAAACATACAAACATACCATGAAAACAGTAATAGATAAATATGTGTATATATGTATAGAGGAGTTCGAAATGGAGAGAGGGAAAGAGAGTTTTATATTCTGATTTAAATCTAAAGCCAATAAAGATGAACAATGGTGAGTGTACAGGTAAACGTTTTCAGTCAAACAGCGCGATGCCTTCTGTGAGTGAATAGTCGAGGGGAAATTGTGTGGAGACCTGTCGTATATGTGTGTGTCTGTGTGTCTGTGTAAGCGCGCGCGTGTCCGTGTGTGTATGTGTGTGTGCTTGTCCACCCGCCATCGCTTGACGCCCTTTGCTACTTTGTTTACGTCCTCGTAACTTAGCCTTTTGCTTAAATTGACCTGTCTGAAAATAATAAGAATAATGGCTGATCCCTTTGCATAATTGCTCTTAAGGCGATGCCTTAGCATGGCTACAATCCAGTGGCTGAAATAAATAAGACGTCATATGCATTTAATCGTGTCTGCACGTATCTGGTTATCTGAGTAGCGCTTCGTTTCACCTGCTCACAACATACCCCTAAACAATAGAACATCCCCATCATCACCTCGGACCTGGAGCACTTTATAATAGCCTGCTGGTGGGAGCTCAGCCAGTTTTGTGTCACTTATCTCTGGTAGTACCCTGCTTCACTTCTGACCCATTAAAACCAACTAGAAATCCCTTCGCATCACCCACCTAACAAAAACTGCCCTGAGCCAAACACCCCTAGTGTATTCGTAGTTTCGCCGAAGACGTTCGAACAGAAACAAGGCTAAGAAGACTTCGGGAATCTCATTCACTTCGCATAACTGTCAGAACATAAACCCGTAGCGCCACTCTTGTGAATTTGCAAACAATAATTCCATGCCTCACACAGCTCTTAAATTTTCGTGTCTCTCAAGTTGCTGCTGGTTGCCCTACCCATTGCTAAAGCAATATCCATGAAATTGGTAGATTTCTCTTTGCGTCCTTCGGCCTTTAGACACCATGTAGACACCATGATGGCTCTACAGTTTGTACTCTCATTTATGAAGACTCCCTCTTTGATGCCCAGTTTGCCTCAAATACCACCCAAAACTTACTTGGCCAGTCCCTCGCAAAAATACACAAGGGGCGATTTGCTCGACTAAAACCCTCAATGAAGACCCCAGCATGGCTGCAATCTAAAAGCTGAAGTAAGTAACAAGAAAATGTTCTGAGTTCCATTTTTCCAAAATCTAATATCTTGACAGGAATGAGGATAAAACATACAAGTCAACAATGAGAGTGTGTTGTGTATGTTCCTTAAAACTTTTTGGTATTCTGTCATAGCGAAAATTCTACATTGATCAATTAAAATTTTACATCGGTTTCATTTTATAATGTTCAGTGGAATCTTATTAAAATTAAGCAAACAAATAGCTGTGGACATTTTCTTCATTTCATATATCATATATATAATTTACATATAAGAATTCCAGCTTCATAAATTCCTGTTCAATTATAGAAGCTTTGGTGAGATTCTGACTTTGTCGTGTATAGGGAAAAAAATCATCGTCAATAAATGCTCATATTATTCTATCATAATTCTGCATGAGAAATATTTATCCATTGTTTACAAGCAATGTTTGAAAATAATATGTAATTATATACTTCGATAAACAATCTAATAAGTTTCATACAGGTACTCCTTTAGTTTTTTTCTATCAATCTAAATTTTCTCTTGTTCTTATTCTTTTCGCAATCCTCTCTCTTTTCCATACTGTAGTGTCAAAATATAAAAGTATAAAATTGTTTTTGCCTTTGATTACAGCAAATTGCTGTTATTAAGAACTTTTTGATTTATAATTTAATCTATGGAAAATGACACATTGCAGATGTCAAAATAATCATGTCTTACCTCCTGCATATATTAAACGCCTTGGTTTTAGAGATTCCAAATTATATTATTTAAACACTTTCTCGCCTATTTTACACCTAGAATAGACTGACCATGAGTAAATATTCGAGAAATTACATATATTTATTGTTTTCCTTCACTTACTGTTGGATACTCTGAGTCTATCAGAATTAGGAATAGTGTAACTCAAGATATGACTTAACACCATTTGTGTGTAGAATATACTGTACATATACCATCAAAACACATCTCGGTGTTGATGATGTATTGACTATAATGGCATCTTAAATCGTTTGTTGATCCTGTACAAATTAATCATGGGGCCCATATTAGAGCGTTCGTGTATCTGAAATAGTACCACAACTACATCCATAAAAGTAATGGCACCAAAAGGCAGGTGGGTTTCATTTCATATCACACCCCATAGTCTTTAAACTATAGAATGGTTTGCACGATGCCATACTTTGCCCATGCTTACTAATAAAATACCACTGTCTTTCAAACATTGAATATTTGCAAGGACTTAAACATGAAAATATTTAAGTATCTTCAAATATTTGAGCAATCTACCACAAAATTGTATTTACACCAGTATTTGAGCTATGTGTTTTATACAAAATGAAACTAAAGGTGATAAATGATGTACATGAATAATTGGACGACCCTATTATTATATAGCTCCACCTATAAGAGCATTTATTCGTTTTGGCTTCCTCATTTACATCGGTGCCTCTGATGGCTAGCAAACCCAGCTTTTGCGTGGAACAATTGCTTACAGAGGTTATATCTGATGGTCAGTAATGATCTTGGTTAAAGCTGGCAGGCCTTCGTATTACAACAGAAGGTAATTAAAACTTGTGGACATGAAAACTTATAGAATGACTTTAATGTTGCTAGATAAATAGTCTACTTCGATCAGGTACAAGTTACCGTTAGCTCAGTAGCATGTTTTGCATAGAATTTTACGGAGACAGACAAAAGATGTCTCATGATCATAGCATATATGTCAATAATAATTACTATGGCTGTTCTTGTTGTCTAGTTCCCAAGTAAAGCCTAATGGAGTACCTGTCATGAAAGACGGTTCATCTGCGATGATGCCCAGCTATTATGGTGTGTTCTTTGCAGTGATTTCATGATTTCTTTCTTATTTCTTGCAAGTTTTCTTAGTTTTTTCTTATTACATTTAGCATTTGACAAACTTTGACATTCGTAGTCAACACAAAAAAAAACAGAGACACGCGTATATACATATACGCATATACAGACACACGTTTACATATCATATGTATAAATAATTGAGATTCAGTTGAATTAGATACATATGTTGAAGCAACAAATCAGTCCGGTATTACTTGCACAGCTAGAAGTAAGGTGAATAAAATAAAAATAAGCAACAGGATATGAAGTGGTGATGCAATACGACCGTTTCAAGCGGTTCCATTTAATTGAACAATGCAATCATTACATCAATTTAAATGCGGTACCATCTTCAGCTACACCAATAAATGAATAGAATTTTAACAAGTAGGACACATTAATATAATTTTTCTCAAATATTTTAACATGTATGTATGTATGTATGTATGAATATATGCATGTGTATGTATCTTTCTGTGTTTCTCACCCGCCACCAATTGTCAGTCAGTGTATTTACATCACTGTAATCTACCGGTTCAGCGAAAGAGAAAGATAGAATAAGTAGCAAGCTTAATATATAAGTATTTTCGGTCGATTTATTCGACTAAAAATTCATGAAGGTACCCCAGTATGGCCGTAGTCTAATGACTGAAACCAATAAAAGATAGGAGATAAAAGGTATATACATGTATACGTATACCTTTCTCTCTCTCTCTCTCTCTCTCTCTCTCTCTCTCTCTCT
>NC_068984.1:134906373-134908058 GCF_001194135.2 Octopus bimaculoides | reverse complement strand
TATATATATATATATATATGTATATGTGTATATACGTATGTATGTGTGAATTTATGCACATACACACCTGCATATTTATCTTTACCTGTGAAGCTATATAGTTAGCTTGATATACATCAAACTGAGTTCTGAGTTTCGCTTTTTATGATCGATCTAGAAGCTTTCGATGCATATGTATATTTTACATACACATATACACACACCATATGTGTGTGTGTATGTGCGTGTGAATGCCCGGGTATGCGCACGTGTGTGTGTGTGTGTGTGTGTGTGTGTGTGTGTGTGTGTGTGTGTGTGTGTGTGTGAGCGTTTATAGGCTGTGAAAAATTCACTATTCAGATGCAAAGGGAGCCTTGACGTATCTAGTAAAATGGAAATAACTCTATCAACACATCTATTCAAAAAGAAATAAATGTTCCATACAAGCTCCCTAAATGGCTACATCGATCCCTTACCTTGGGAATTTAGGTGCTACACATTCATTATTCATACCTGTATGTTTATTTTTACACGGAGAATTGATTTCTTATTTTCTCTTCGAAGTACCTGATAGAAAAGAAACACGTTTGTATCCTTTGAAGAAATTATGACTTCTACTGCCGTCTTCAAATTTTAATAACTTATTGAAGTAGTAATTTAATGTATTAATTATAATGTTATGCCAAGTTTGCTTTTATCTACTGGTTAGCATCGTTACGATTATATATTTTGAAATATATGTCTTTAGCGATAAATAACAAGAACGTTAAACATTATTCTCATATAGTTACACAATCTACCCAACGATATAAGGTATCCACGCAAGTTATTACTGGGACTGCTCAGAAAGAATTACAATAGATACAAGGGGTAGACTAAGGAATGGATAACCGTTCCCGCCTTTCATATTTCCTAGATCAGCTCCCAGTGACATTTTCATACTAGCTCTTGTTTTATTGCATTGTAAAAGAACTGCTGAAATACAATACAAAACTGGACATTCATTCACACCGAGCAACGATTACTATAGAATGTTATTCAACTATGCACTCTCTCAGCATTCAATAATGCTATTGTTATTGAGGTATAATAGATTTCTGTACTCGTACCATTCAAAAGTATCGAACTGTTGTGAGAAAATCAAAACTACACTAGGTAAATTGCATTGAGCATTTCCTATTTTTATTTAACACCGTTTCTAAAGAACATTTTCATTTTCAGCAACCAGTACCATTGATGGCTGTGGAGGTTGCAATTGTTGTAGATATGTAATACGTGAAACAACGCTCTGGAAATAATACATCGACTCAGATCGATAGGCTCGATAAAAACAAACAGGAATCACTGGTGGAAAAAGTAAGGAATATTAAAACATTTTAATATCCTGTTATAGCTGGTGTTATGTTTAATACCGCGATTTGAGATACACGAGAAACAATGATCTAAAATGGAGAAATTTATTAATTTTGTCTCACATATATATATATGTATCTTCAAGCAAACATTAACTCCCTAGAAAATTTCATAAGAAATGAAATAATTAGAACCATGAGTTGTTGAAATGAAATATTTTCATTCATATCAACTTATTTAGACATTTATGTTTCGAAATATCTTTTTGAAACATACTCATCTGCATAACGAACATATACATACATACATACATACATATATATATATATGTATATATATATATATATATATAT
>NC_068984.1:134902364-134905370 GCF_001194135.2 Octopus bimaculoides | reverse complement strand
TATATATACACATTTATAGATAGATATACAGACATATAGATATGATTTCCTGACGAAAGAAGGTAAGAATTGCTTTCTCATAGTAGTTGCAATCGCGGAAGCGGCAGTATGGAAGATGAGAATGTAAGGAGCATCATCTCTGGCCTCGATCTACAAAGATATTTCGCTTTTCATTTGAAAAGGAAAGTAAGGTTGGAGAGAAAATACCTGTCAGAGAAAATGATAGATGGAAGTACGTGGTTCGAATGTTGTGCATGTGTGTAACCACGTGAACATGACAAAGGTCTGTCACCGGTATCAGTGGTGGATTAGGGCTCGTGGGGTCAGAAGCTTAACCATCACTCCATCTGTTTTGTCTTTTGTTGTGTTTATCATTCGTATTTATATTTTGTATTGAATTTTTTAATATCACCTTAATGTTATACTATTTGTTAGTATCGGACCCCAAAATCAGATTGTTTTGTCCCCTCTATGTTGGCCCCTGGTGGGCAATAAAAAAATCAAGAATCGTTAGCACGCCGCGCAAAATGCTTAGCGGTATTTCCTCTGCCGTTACGTTCTGACTTCAAATTCTGCCGAGGTCGACTTTGCCGTTCATCCTTTCGGGATCGATAAATTAAGTACCAGTTACGCACTGGAGTCGATGTAATCGACTTAATCCCTTTGTCTGTTTTTGTTTGTCGCCTGGACGTTTAGCCGCGTGTGGGCAATAAAGAAATAAATATTTAAAGGCGATGAGCTGGCAGAATCTTTAGCACGCCGGGCGAAATGCTTAGCGGTATTTCGTCTGTCTCACGTTCCGAGTCCAAATTCCGCCGAGGTCGAATTTGCCCTTCATCCGTTCGGGATCGATAAATTAAGTACTACTTGCGTACTGGGGGTCGATCTAATCGACTCGCCCTCTCCCCCAAAACTTTCGGCCCTTGTGCCTAGAGTAGAAAAGAATATTAAAACCTCTCTGGTCGAGCATAGAAACAGGACATATGTTATGATCTATATCATGACAAAAATAACAATAAACCTTCAATCATCAAGTGAACTCTTTTAGCGCCTGTTTATCGCAGTCATATATTTCCTTCGGACTTTGTAACTCAGAAATACTCTCAACTTTAAGCATGAAAAAGTAACACTGGCAGAGAATCAATATTTCTATATCTATGATGCGTAGACACCGCCTTAAATCCCGTACAGGTATTCTATCAGCAATAACAAGAACTGATTTTACGATTACATTTATATATCATTTCACGACCTGACTAGCGATGTCTTAGTAGTGATTTCCTCTATGCAGAAAGTCTTAGCTCCCAAGTAATTGTACTTTAGTAATTCAATAAACCAGACTATTTCTTCGGCCTACAATAAATTCGTTTACAAATAAACAAAGTAGGAAAAGGAATATATCTTTCTCTTTTTCTTTTAATAAATCCATACATCAACCCGTCACCTTATTTTTATTCACTGACAAATAAATGCTCATACGTGTTTATCTCAAAGGTTTCATGCATAGGTGTTAATATATTAATAGATACACACGCATGCGCTTTGGTACTGAAACATACGTCATATTCTGTTCTGAAACACTTTGCAAATCTCTCAAATGAGCATACACAGATGCATGGAGTAATGCAGAAAAAGCACATATAAGTCTCACAAATAAAATAACGAACGAATAACTTACCAAAAAGTTCAAGCCTACCATCATCCTAACACAAATCACCTGCATTCTTATTTCTTTATTGCCCACAAGGGGCTAAACATAGAGGGTTCAAACAAGAACAAACAAAGGGATTAAGTCGATTACATCGGCCTCAGTGTGTAACTAATACTTAATTCATCGACTCCGAAAGGATGAAAGGCAAAGTCGACCTCGGCGGAATTTGAAATCGGAACGTAACGGTAGACGAAATACCGCTAAGCATTTCGCCCGGTGTGCAAACGTTTCTGCCAGCTCGTCGCCTTCTTGTCATACGGCTCAGCCTCTTCTGGGCAAACGATGAAGTCAGTCTTATAGTATGTAATTACTGTATGGTCACTGCAAATTTATTTCGCTCTTTCTTCTGCTTATTATTATTCTGAATACCGCCGCGGCCGTCGCGACGAGCGGCGGCAGCGGCGCGCTGATCCATTGTCGCATCGCCACAGGCGAGGTTGTAAGTTTCGAAGCTTGCTTCCTAACCACCACATGGTTCCGAGTTCATTCTCATTGCGTGCTACCTTGGGCAGGTGTCTTCTACTATTGCTACGGGCTGGCTTTCAAAGCCTTGTCAGTGGACTCGGTAGACGGGAACTGAAAGAAGCCCGCCGTATATGAACATGCGTATAAGTGTATATATATATCTGAGCGAATGTCTTTGTATCTTCCCCAAACCCTGTAGGAGTGTACGCAATAGTGCTCTTACGACTTGTGTTTAGCTACACACAAAGTCCCCCCCCCCATATATATATATGTTATGAGCGATAGTGGTGTCAATTAGACCCAGAGGTTTCAGGTAATGCTGAATAAGTGCTATGGATAGACCACAGTTAAGCTCCAGGTTCGGTGGTTATGCTAATAAGGGGTCCAACATAGGTCATATATCAGCGTGTGAATATAAGGAATCCTAATATATATATATGTGGGCGTGTGTGTGTGCGTGTGTGTGTGTGTGTGTGTGTGTGTGTGTGTGTGTGAGCGTGTGTGTGTGTATGTATGTATATGTATATATATGAATATATACATATATATACACACACATATAGACATAAATATTCATATATTTAAGTGTGCGTATATATATATATATATATATGCATATATTTTTGTGTCTGTATATGTATGTATGTACGTATGCATGGATGGATATGTTTGCATGTATACATATATGTATCGACTTCTGCCTGTTATACTGAGGAATATTATTAAATATACGTTTGCATTAAACGGTGGACTTTCAACAAACTTTGCATAATTCATTGAACCACTAATCAATGTCAGCCTATATGTGTACACAGATGTGTATATATATA
>NC_068984.1:134899062-134902354 GCF_001194135.2 Octopus bimaculoides | reverse complement strand
ATATATGGATGGGTTGTGTACATAGTTATGCGTATATGTATTTATTCTGAGAGAGTTTGTTGTTTTTGATCGATTACCACATGATGTTTTCAGCAAGGAGACCAAAACAAGTACAGAGCTCAGAATTTTTGACGTGGTATTCGTCTGTTGCAATACGTCATGAAGGTTTGAGCTCATTGTTGTGGAGTTTATGCGTTGTTGGGTCAGAGAACGTAAGGAAACCTTCGTTTGTGGATTGGTAATAGCACACTGGTGCGTCAAACAAAGGGAATAGGTAGAGCAGGGGAATGATTAGCGCTCATTGCAGCTCATTCATATGTTGAAACTGAGATGCAGTGAACGGGCTAGAGAGCGAGTGGTGAAATAGAAACAAGAAAAATGAATAAATAATAGAAATAATGAAAAAATAAGAAATGAATAAATAATTAAATAAGCATCGCCACCTCCCTTCGTTCCTTCATCTCCCAAGCAAAAACAGCCACAACAACAACATCAGCAATAACAAAAACAGAGTCAAATGTAAAATAAAAGCAACATACACCATTGAAGACAGATCGATCAAATAAAACAAGTATATAAATATTACATACAAAATGGGAATGAAGGAGAAATAGTAAAACTAGAACGGGTGAAATTAGAAAAGAGGAACGGCGGAGGCGTCGAAAAAAAAAAGAACAAGAGTGAGAGAGAGAGAGAGAGAGAGAGAGAGACAGTGAGAGAGCGAGAGAGAGAGAGAGAGAGAGAGGAAAGGTGAGAAGGAAAGAATGAACGAAAGAAAAAATGGATAGGAGTGAGGTGTTCACGAACGAGAAGAAGAATTGGAAGTAGATATCAAAAGACAAAGAGGGAAAGAAAAATGAACAACGGAAAGAGAGAAAATTAGGAGAAAGTAAAGGAGAGAGGCAGATAGAGAGAAGTAAGTGAGAGCGAGGGGGGGGGGAGAGTGTAAATGTCCTATCATTCCGATGCCAAATCAATAGTGATATTAAATATATATTTTGCCATTCTTTAATGAATGTTTCTATTGACTAAACAGTCTTGCTTGTTCGCTTGCTTGCTTCTATTGATTTCTATTCGTTTGTGTTTGTTTGTTTTCTTATTTATTCTGTTATTCTTTGCCCACACTCTCAGGCACGCACAAACATATACACGCACACTTATATACACTGTATGTGCTATGTGCGTGGCCACACGTAGACACGCACGCATATGCATTTATATGCTCTATATTGATGCTCATAGATGTATGTGTATGTGCGCATGTGTGCGCATGTGTGTGTATGTGCAAGTATATATACATATACTCATGTATATAAACACTCTGCATACGTATAAATACGAGTATAAATACGAGTGTATAAATACGAGTCTTTCTCTCATGGTATATATATAAACGTACACACTCATACACACGCACATACATATAGGAATACATACATATATATTTGTATATATATATGTATGTATGTATGTATGTATGTATGTATGTATGTATGTATGGATAGATAGATAGATAGATAGATAGATAGATAGATAGATAGATAGATAGATAGATAGATAGATAGATAGATAGATGAATGCGCTTGAGTAAAATCAACCGCATAAAACCTTTCGCTACAAAGAAACAATCCGGTTTAACAGAACAGTATACTATCTAATTAACATAATATATACATTCAGACAGGCACACATACGTATGAATATATATATATACATATATGTGTGTGTGTATGCATATATATACACACATATATATATATATATATATATATATATATATTTTCTTTTCAAAGTTTCAGCTCAGAGCTGCGGCCATGCTGATGCACCATATATATATATATATATATATATATATATATATATATATATATATATATATACGTGTGTATGTATAGCTAACTTCCTCTATAATATTTTATTTAGTGAGGTACCTGTAGATGTGTTGGAGGAAAGTGGTGGGAGTGCACAGAAAGACAGACAGAGTGTGAATGACTGACTGTTTTCGTGTGTGAGTATGTGGTTGCTGTGAGGGTGATGCTCGAAAGTGATGAATGAAGCTGTCGGTTGCTTTCTATGGTACAAACGTGTACAGAGGTGGTGGATGCAGTAGTTATGTTAAGAGTAGAAGCTGGTAATGTATGGTATATATGTTGTTATTAGTTGCTGTCTGACGCGGTGTTGGTTTTGGTTGCGGTTTTTTGGCGGTTTTAGTAGCTAACTTTTTTATTATGTCTATATAACTGATGTCTTTTCATAAGAGCCATTGCTGTTCATTTGTTATAATGCATTTTAGTGTTCCCATTTTACTATTTTACTATTTTTACTTGTTTCAGTCATTTGACTGCGGCCATGCTGGAGCACCGCCATTGTTGATGATTCTGATGCGGGTGGTAATGATGTCTGGATATTTGGAGTTTTACTGGTCTTTATCGTGGATTCAGATTGGCAGCCATTAAAATACTGATCCTTATAATTGTAATGGGATGTAGCTGTTTTAGAGAAACAGTCTCCTGATATTGAAATAGCAATTGTGTGTTAGTGATTGCCGTGGTGGCAGTAGTCGTTATTGTGTTCATTTCTATAGTCATTGTCATATTGGTATATGGTGGCTGCTGTTAACGTTGTAATAATTTAGAACGCAGCTCTAAGAACGTGTGACAGATAAAAAAAAATATTCTTGTGCATTTATATATTCATTATATTGGCTATCAAAGCATCTGTCTTTCAGGTGGATTTACTTGTAGGTTACTCGAAGTAGGTAGCAGCGATAGCTAGTAGAGGAGATGGCTTAGGTTTGAAAATAGTCGAAGGAAATAGAGAGAGAGATAGACAGGAAAAAGAAGTTACAAATGAGCAGAATATTGACGAAATGATTTTTATACTGTTATCAAATGGTGAATATCTAAATATTCATCCGTAACCGATTGGAATGAGTTATCATAAGAGCGTAACCAACAGGATGTTGATGCCTTTACATCTATGTCGAGATGAATGTGAGCAACTGATTATATGCTTGTATGGATATATCTTCTTTGCAGAGAACTATGAATGCAGGTTAACACACACACACGCACACACACACACGCACGCACGCACACATACACACACACACATATATATATATACACACACAAATATATACATACATATATAATGTGTATATATATATGCACACATACATACAAATATGAAGTATGTATACCTACATACGTACACACACACATACGCCCGCACATAGACACATGTATATGTATATATATGTGTATATATATATATATATATATATATATAT
>NC_068984.1:134897540-134898950 GCF_001194135.2 Octopus bimaculoides | reverse complement strand
ATATAGATAGATAGATAGATAGATAGATAGATATATAAGCGCAGGAGTGGCTTATGGTAAGAAGCTTGCTTCCCAACCACATGGTTCCGGGTTCAGTCCCGCTGCCTGGCACCTTGGGCAGGTGTCTTAGCCTCGGCCCTACCAAAACCTTGTGAATAGATTTGGTAGACGGAAACTGAAAGAAACCCGTTGTGGCGGTTTAGTTCACAGGTGATCTAAATGATTAGGTACCCCAGCTGAGTGTTGTAACGGCTCCAAGCTTATAGACGAGACGGTAGTCATGGAGCCATTGCAAATCTCCGATGCAGCGGATATATAATTTTTAAAGAGGACAACAGACATTAAGGCAAGGCAAACATCTCAAGTCGTATACAATATTATTATTGGAAAAAAATTTATTACTGGAAAGAAATATTTCCAATAATAATCTTGTATCCGACTTGAGATGTTTGCCTTGCCTTGTTGTGCGCTTTAAAAATTATATACATACATTTATATACATATATATGTTTTTTCTTGTTTCCGTCATTTGACTGCAGCCATGCTGGAGCACCGCCTTTACTCGAATGACAATATGAAAAATGATGCATACGCGTTCGCATCCACACACAATCACATACACACACGCAAACACACACTCACACATGCACACACGAACAACCACACGCACGCACGTGTTTAATATCAGTCAATATAATTGCTTTTTTAGTGAGATACATTCATATTTGCTTAAAATTAAATTTGTAGAAAGGTATCAGAATATATTTATTTAGAATTCACAAGGCATGAGTCACTATGGTCCAGTTTTTTGTTAGAAAGGGACAGGAGGAAGTAGTAAAACGAAGGGGAAATTTGGTAGGTAGGGAGGTAGACGGTCGAATCACCACGCAAGAACAGGTAGACTGACTACAATATAGATAGACAGACCGGCAAGCAGAGTGGCAGAGGGAACACTAAAGATAGAATGAAATAAAACAGAAGGAAGGCAGCGAAGAAGGAAGGTAGATAGATAAAGGATGCAAAAAGGGAAACTTTGAATAGTTTGCTTGCGTTTATGTACGGTCTGATAATGAAATCATTTGAATACTTATAGAATATTCTATATACACTCTCTTTTACTCTTACTCATTTACTTGTTTCAGTCATTTGACTGCGGCCATGCTGGGACACCACCTTTAGTCGAGGAAATCGACCCCAGGACTTATTCTTTGTAACCCTAGTACTTATTTTATCTGTCACTTTTACCGAACCGCTAAGTTACGGGGACGTAAACATACCAGCATCGATTGTCAAGCAATGTTGGGGGAACAAACACAGACACACAAACATACACACACACACACACACTCACACACACACACACACATACACACACACACACATATATATATATATATATATATATATATA
>NC_068984.1:134892275-134897445 GCF_001194135.2 Octopus bimaculoides | reverse complement strand
ATATATATATATACGAGGGGCCTCTTTCAGTTTCCGTCTACCAAATCCACTCGGCCCGAGGCTATAGAAGAAGACACTTGCCCAAGGTGCCACGCAGTGGGACTGAACCCAGAACCATGTGGTTGGTAAGCGAGCTATTTATCACACAGCCACTCCTGCGCCTACACTGGAACATCTTATAGAATATTCTATATACATACTTATAGAATATTCTATTTACAGTGAAACATCAGATTACGAACAGTTTTTCAAACATAAGACGTCTTCGAATGACGAACGGCATCTCGAGCAATGAACAAATAAACCGGCAACAACGGTTGGCGACAAGCTGGGAGTTTCTGCGTGAGAGCGTCAGTCATTGCCTAGAAATAGCAGCCGGTTTTTCATTAAATCACTGTTTCTCATAAGGGAAGTAGAACTCCGGTGGGAATGGCGGACAAATTGCCATATTAAATAAAATTCAGATAATATAAAACTGTCAAATTTGTCTATCAGCCTGGCGAAGAACATGGAGAATTGTTTTCCCTACGTTATTAGAGAAAATGTATTCCAGATTGATCTTTTTGGTGCTTCACTTGGAAAAGGTATCTAGCTGCAAAGCGACCTTCGTAATTAGACAGCCTTTCATGCTTATAATTCTCTCCGAAATATTCGAAATGTGTGAGGTAAGCGAAAACAGTAATAGCTGTATGTCTTACAACTCAACACTATTCTTCTTTTTTATTCTATTTATTTATTTATTTATTTATTTATTTTTTGTTTTGTTTTTTGCATATTGCACTATCGTTTCTTACTCGGTATTTTTTTTTATTCTAAAAGCTGTAGCGCATTTTCGAGAGGTTAGAAAGGTTAGCAAATCGGTTTGTTTTTTGCTTATTTTTTTATAGATTTTAGATGATTTAAATGATTACCCAGTTCTGAAACTGAAGTACGACTCTGACAAGTTGCCACTTGGGATATTTTTATGCTGTTGTTTACGCAAATGAATTGTATGGCTCTTAGAAATGGTTGATTGGCATAATATAATACGATATTCAATTTGTTTCGTTTTCCTACATCGTGAGAAGAGTCATTCATACGACTTCTTTCCTTTTTTTATTTCATTTATTTATTTATTTATGTGAAAAATACTGGGAGTTGTTGATGGTATATTACTCACCTGGGCATTCATTTTTCCCTATTTTCTGTTTCAAGACTTGAAACTAAAGAAGTCTTTTGAGTTCACATTTTATCTGCTTCGCTACGGCGCATCTTCCTTTTATTCACTCATTTTTATACTTGAGTATCATTGTGTGAATATAAGATTATCTTTCTTTCAGTCTCAATAAGTATAAAAGATTGATTAGTCGGATCCTTGTCAAAATTAAAGACTCTGTCACTCTCTTTCTCTCCGGAAATATGGTGTTTTTTAATTATCATTATAAATATATTAGAATGAAAGGAGACTTTCGGTGCATCCAAGTCAAACATTTCTGTTTCATCTCGAGGCTAGGTTATTCGAGGTCGTTAGAGACGTCGGCTCCTCACTGTTTTACATCAATGCCTCTTAGTCAGAAACATCAAAGTCTATTTTCGACGACGAATGTTGTGTGTTGTATAGCTTTAGTTAATAAAAAAAATTGCTCAGTATTCTACACTGACAGCTCAAAAATTTCTTGGTCTGAGAAACGATGCTTTATTCCAATATATTTTTATCTTTTATCTTTTATTTGTTTCAGTCATTAGACTGCGGCCATGCTGGGGCATCATCTTGAAGAATTTTAGTTGAACGAATCAACTCCAATACTCTCTTTATTTTAAGCGCGGTGCTTAATGTATCGATCATTTTTGGTGAATCGCTCATTTACAGGGATGTAAACACACCAACATCCATCGTGGAGGACAAATAGATACAAAGACATACACACATATTCCTTCAGTTTTCATCTACCAAATCCACTCACAGGGTTTTGGTCGGTCCGAGACTGTAGTAGAAGACACTTGCCCCAAGTTTCCACGCAGTGGAACGGAAACCGGAAGCATGATGTTAATTTTATGTATGTATTAAGATGTTAAACGGTGCATGAAGTTAAATTGTGCATCATGAATTAGCGCCAGTAATTCAACCTAATAAAACTTCAAGGCCAATATCATATTGGCAATATATTACTGACATATGCGGTAGTGTCTCGAAGTTGGTGCCCCCCACCTCGCAATAATTTGTATATGTAGATACAGACGTACATGCGTAGATGTATGATGATATTTACAAGGAGGTGAGGTAAACCATAATACTGTGGTTGAAGCACTGGTGGGGAGAGGAGCATCAACAATTAAGACAAAAGTCAATGGTTTTCAATTTATTCGTGGAAATACAAAATATTGAACATGTCTTATATGCTACATATGTATGAGTATGTTTGTGCGTGTGTGTCATGTGTGTGTGCGCGCGCGTGTGTGTTCGTGTGTGTTCGTGTGTGTGTGTGTGTGTGTGTGTGTGTGTGTGTGTGCGCGTGTGCGTGTGTGGACATGTGTGTACGTGTGTGTAGATGTGTACGTGTGTGAGTACAATTTCTTCAGCACTCAATTTATTACTATACAAAAAAAAAAGGTTGTGAAACGGACGTAACCTTAAGGATGTCATGTGATTGAATAAATATATTCACCTTTCACACCTCCTGGATGTTATGTTCCATGCTATATATTTATATATACATACACACACACACACACACACACACACACACACACACATATATATATATATATACACATATATATATATATATATATATGTATATACATATATATGTGTATGTTTATGTGTTTGTGTGTGTATGTATGTATTATGTATAGGTATATGTATATATCTGTGTGTGCATGTGTGCGTGTGTCTATGCGTATGGACAGAGAGAGAGAGGGGGAAGAGAGAGTAATCAAGCAAATATTAGTCACACAGGCGAGAGTAAGTGCCTGAAAAGCTCAAGTTTTTGACAAGAATATAATATATGATACAGTTTTTGACAATGATATAATATAATTATGTTAAATATATCTTTAAAATAGGGCGATAAATGATTTGATTTTATTGGTATACAGTCGAATGTTATGTTGTTGTGTATTCTTGTACTTTCAATTAGATAATTTTTGAGTGAGCCGATACTAGACCCGGGATTTGGAGGTTATATATCGTCTCGATTCTTCATAGAAAAAACAGAAACCTCACTGATAAACGGGATTGAAAGAAGACTTCTAACAAAACATCCACTGCAAAATAAGTTGGATTACTGCGAAAAACACTCAGCAAGCCACAGACGAAATGAAATCAATACTGAACTGTAGAGTAATCTACCTTGCAACAACAGAGATAAGGTACGGTAGTCATTGTTTACGGTAAGGACGCCGAGGTACATCAGCTATTGTTATGGTAGTCCTCTCGTTCTAAGAGATCGAGAGAAAAACAATGAACATTAATGCTTAGAGAGTTCGATTTTTGGAGGGTGTCTTCTTGGCACGTAGAAAAAATATATCATTTATACAATTCTGTTTTTTTTTTTTAATCACAAAGATACTACCTGTAGGAATGATAAAACTATATTATTTGTATCTATATAAGCAGCGACAGTCTTGATAGTGTTTTTCATTTGTTTGTTTTTCTTTTGCTTAACCTAAGGTCGGTGTTCATCAATCAGACTATTTATTTACAGATATCCCAATTATAACCGCCGCAGTTTAGTATCGGCCATCACTATCACCTTCTTCAGATAATGCATAAACAGATTTTCAAGAAACTTCTTATTAAAAATATGGATATGTTTTGATGGAGGTTTGAATTTTGTTTTTAGTGAATTAGGGACAAGGTAGAAGCTCGCTCATTCATAAGAATTTTATGTTTGTTTGTTGGTATGATTTTTTCTATGTTTTGTTGTTTTTTTTCTTGTTTTTTTTTTGCATTACTTTTACCTCAGAAAATAACTTGCAGCTGACAGACTTTCTATTCAAATGTGTCTGCTTTATCTCTCAACTGCTTAATGCCACAAAACCTGTATTAAGCTCCGGCTTAGTGCATTATAGAAACCTGCAATAGAAATATTAATATATTATCAAGCTTCTTTGTGTTTCTCTTATTATATATATATATATATATATATATATATATATATATATATACATACATACATACATACATACATACATACATACATACATACATACATACATACATATCGAAATGAAACCTGTGTAATGAATACGCTAAAGTACATCTCAACTTGCCAGGGAAGCATAAATATCTAATTTTCACAACAGAACAATGCACTCTTAATGTCGTTCGGTGCTCCTAGTAGCTTTACGTTTGGCTATAAATTGATGACATGTTGGAGGTTTCACCATATATTCTTCATATATTAGATTTACCCTTTCTGCATATCAGCATTTTATTACAAGGCAAATGAAACATCGAAGTTCTTACCCTTGCTTCTTTTGAAAAGAACTGTCATCAGAATAAATGAATTTGTTTGCGAGTGCAATTTCTGGAGATATAAAATTTTCATTTTGGCTTATATCATTAAGTGCTAACCCGCAATTAACTATGTTATTCATACAGGTGACACTCCTGAAAATGTTTTCAATATCATTATCTCTAATCTCAGTTGTTCTATTCAATAATCTATCACTAATTGAATATATTAGTCATTATTCATATACGAAACTTATCAGTCAACAGAAGGTGATACATCTGCACGTAATAGTTGAGCTTAGTATAAAAATGTAATAAAAACACTATAAACAAACTATGTTATAGTGGTTGTTATTGCCATTAAATTGGAAATCAATTTTGATGAGCCAGACCTATGATCAAATCTGCTTCGCAATTATTATTTTTTTTACTTTTTCAGATTTTTTTTTCCCTCTTTATTCAAGATACTGTATTGTCTAAATTTGAAAATGTGCAGCACTTATTTCTAGCGGCCCAAGCAACCACCTAGAGATTTCATCGTAGCCTTTTTTTTTTTCCATGATAAATAGCCAAGGTGCATGATTGGAAATTTCGTCGCCCTCATAGAAACACGAACGTTAAAAATTAATATTTAGCGGTAAACTTCAAAGATTTTAAACTGAAAAGGAAACAGATAATGTTTGACTGGAATCAGAATTCCCGCACACACACTCATATATATATATATATATA
>NC_068984.1:134890892-134891773 GCF_001194135.2 Octopus bimaculoides | reverse complement strand
TATATATATATATATATGATTATATGTCTGTGCACACGTTTGAATGTGGTGTGTGCCAGAGGGTTTGCAAATCGAATGGGGGTCTTAAAAGACATGTTAGGATCCACAATGAGCAGAACTTACTTGCAGGTATTGGTAGTGCAAATCAGAGGTGCAATCTGTGTGGGTGTTTTTTCAAAACACTGTCTGGTTTAAAAAGCCACATCAGACGCCATGAAAGGGCTAAGGTGTAGGTGCAGGAGGTGGTCAAACTCTGTTTAAGGAGTAGATATGTATTTATGTATGTATGTATGTATGTATGCATATATATATACACAGGTAGGAAAGGAGGGGGAGATAGCGAGGAAGGTAAGTAGAGAAAGAGCTTTGCTCGAAACATAGGACTACTTTTCTTTCCTTCCCTCAGCGTCTGCTAGCTAATACATTGCATGTACCACGTCCTCGCGTTGTTGTTTTTTCTTGTGTATGCATGTATATATGTATGTATGTGTGTATTATGTATGTATGTATGTATTTATGTATATGCATGTATATGTATGTATACACTTCGTGTTTATACTGGAAAGTTTGTTGATACCTCTAGATTATCTCCCCTTAACATCCATTCGGAATCGATTACAATTGCCGCTAGTTTAATTTTAATTTTCCTGTCGAAGCGAAGATCATTTCAATAAATCAAGAATTTATCTTGTATAGTATTAAGTAATCTTTCCTCGTCTTTGTTGTACAAACTCGTACCTCAGGTCACTCCGAATTAATTTGCTTAGGTCATTTTTCACCATATACTTATATATATACAGGCACATATAGACATATTTACACAACATCTCTCTCTCTCTCTCTCTCTCTCTATATATATATATATATATATATATATATAT
>NC_068984.1:134889577-134890003 GCF_001194135.2 Octopus bimaculoides | reverse complement strand
ATATATATATACTTAGATTTGATGGGGGACAAAGAGATGCACAGTCTGAGAATAACATGTATGTGCGCATCTGCACGTAGATTATTGTTGACTATGATGTAGATGGTGAGAGAGGAATCTTTTATTAATGTAATGGAAATTCTTCTTCGATAAATAAGTTATCCGTTAGGAAATATACAACAACGGAATTTGCTGTCGTTATCATATTTGCTATGTAGTCTAAAAGTTGTGGCGATGCGGTTAAAGCCTGTCTTTATAAACGTCTCTACCTATCTCTATAGATTTAGCGTTCTATGTCAATTTTTTTTTTATCTCTTTCCAAATTTCTGTCCGTTTATCGATTCTCCTGGGCAAATTTCAGAATGTCACAAATCTTTGCATCATCGACATTAGTTTTCAGCACACACACACACACACACACACACA
>NC_068984.1:134881655-134888187 GCF_001194135.2 Octopus bimaculoides | reverse complement strand
ATATATATATATATATATATATAATGTGTGTATGTATATATATATATATTGCTATACATATATGTCTCTATACGTAGGGTTGTCCTTGTATATCCGTGTGTGCGTAACTCACAGACGTGGGTGGGGTGACTGCGTGTGGTGGGTGTGTTCCTGTATATGTACATAGGTAATAAAAGACTGAATTATGAAATATTGCTCCACTCGTGTGTGTCTGTGTGTGCCTGTGAGTGTGTCTGTGTGTGTGTATGTACGCGTATGTTTGTGTGTATTTAAGTGTTTGTGTACAGACTTGCTTATTTTCCATGGCATTAGAGATTATAAAATTCTCCGTTGTAAAGTTGTATATCTATGTTTGCTGAACTGACGTTTCAAACTGTATTCTATTTCAATAAATAAAGTCTTAACCTGAAATAAATTAAGTGGTTTTTCTCATAGGAAGAGCTACACAGAATCAGGTTAATAATCGCTTCGTCTTTGGCAATGGAAATAGTTTGTTATATTTGTAAAAGAAACTGCTCGAAGATACTGAATGTTTGAATAGAAAGCAAAATACTTGATGACAATGATATCACAAAGATTGTACAAAGGTGATTTCACCTTAAATTAATGCTGGAATATATTTACAGATGACAATTACTAAGTGTGCTAATTCGCTTGTCTCCCATAATACAATGTCCGTTACTGTTGTTTTTTTTAAATTATAAACATGGCTTTATTGTCTACATAATTGCGATATTTTACATTACACGACATAGAGGCGTGGCTGTGTGGTTGAGACGCTTGCTTTAGTTCTACTTCGCGGCAAATTGGATGTGTAATATCAGACAGCCTTGGGCCGAGCAGAACCTGCTGATTATATTTGTGTATATATATATATATATATATATATATATATATATATATATATATATATAATGTATAAACAAACGACGTAACGTATACTGAGTGTATAAACGAACGGGCGACAAATACAAATCTTCATCAGTTATCGACGAATGGTACTGTTTCGCACCTTTAACGATAAGACTGAGTACTTCCCAATTGGCGGTGCCAATGGACAAGAGCAAGCAAAACGAACCAAAACAAAAGCAAAATGACATAGCGTGTAAATTATCACGGTGGACCAGGACAAACAGTCGAACAAAATACGGCTTAGGCGGCCAAAGAAGCGAGAATAGTGGATAACGCTTCGAAAATATTTTGAATGATGGAGAACGGAGAAACAGAATTTCCTAAGGGATATGTCTAAGAAAGAAGAAAAAGTGCGCATGTGCAAAATTGAAAATATAAAATGGCAACAATTTACCCCCTGCACCCTTTATATATATATATATAGGTTATGAGACCCAGAAGTTTCGGGTAATGCTAAATGCTATAGTTAGGCTCCAAGTCCGGTGATTATGCGAATAAGGGGTCCAACGTAGGTCATATATCAGCGTGTGTATATAAGGATTTACTTTTCGGAATGAGATAAAAAGGACCAAGGCTGTGTATATTTTATAACATTTATAAATAGAAGGTCTTACAGCTGTTTCTAGGATATTTATTATATCCCTTCATCGGAGACGGTGTGAGAGGATGGTTAAGTAATAGTTAATTTAGAGACGATAGGGAATAGAGAGTGAAATGGAGGAATGAAAATAGAAGTGAGATATGCAGGGATATTGTATTTGTAAATCCATTGTTTAGGCAGAATGGTAAGCAAATAAGATTCCAATACACTATGAGTAAAATCCAACAGTTTATAAAATTGGTCATTGCATTTGTAAATCCAGTATTTAGGCAGAATAGTATACATATAAGATTCCAATATTCTATGAGTAAAATCCAACAGTCTTTGAAAATGGTCATTCCAAGTACAGAGATTATATATAGTGTCATTGAATCAAGAGTTTTATTTAAATAAATCCGCTTTCATCAACATAAGGAGTCCGGAAAGAATAATGTAGTGTGGTGAAATATTCCCTTCAACTGTGCTATAGCTACCAATATATATGATAAATTTATGGCAATTTTAGAAAAAAACTTCCCAATTTCGCATAGGCACAATAGAATCTTCTCCTGTAAGACAATCAGAATCTCATATTCTACCCTTCCCAATATAGGTACTATTATGACCTTTTAAAATAGGAGATATATAAAGTTAGCACGAGGGATTAATAATAATTGTCAACACATTGTCAATAGTGTTTTAAACTTCTGTAATGATGATAATAATAGTGGATATATAGGAATACATTGTGGCCTCCGTTGTTTTCTCATTTAGACCACTTTTAACTGATAATAATAAAACAGTTAATGTCACATATACCCTCCCACTTTTAGGGCATATACCATTATCTTACTGACATCTTCTCAGAATTGTTCTTTTATGTAGTCATAGCGAATTTAAGGACATAGTAAATTATGGGTATTGGAGAGTGTCTGACATTCATTAATTACATTCGGCAGCTACAACTTAACTATCAATTCCCAATGGCTTTAATTCTTAGTGGACGTAGTATACTAGCTGCATTAGATCTTTGGATGTTGATAAGGAGATAGATAAATGTAGCTATATTACCATCTCATGACCCCGATTGTTATTCTCTTCTGCCACTCTAAATTATAGTTGGGTTATCTTTTCCCTAAGTTCATTCTGCTACAATAATAGCAACAGGCATGTAATTCTTTTAGTCTCTAGTTCTGATGAAAAATTTGCTAAAATATTGTAATGAAGTATCGTGTATGCTGAAAACCTATATGGTCTTATGCACCCGAGGACGACGGTATATTTTGAATTGCATTGTTCGATTAAATGGGGCCGCCTGAAACGGCTGTAATGCACCAATACCTTGACATCCTTGTAACTTATTTGCTTTTATGTATATATATATATATATATATATATATATATATATATATATATATATATATATATATACATACATACATACATACATACATACATACATACATACATACATATATGCATACATATATGATATATATATACCTATAGATATATTCACATAGACATATTTATATACAAGGTGGTAATCGCAAATGCGATATTTGTAATCGCAAAAATGACGATGGTAAAGTTGATGATGATTATGATGATGATGATGATGATGATGATGATGATGATGATGATGATGATGATGATGATGATGATGATGATGGTGGTGGTGGTGGCGATGAAATTGATCGACATCGCGGAAGTGACGGCAGAAGTGAAGGAGACTATAGGTTCTTCAGTTATGATTATGATTATCATCGTCTCTAATTTGACCCCTACCACCACATAATTCCTCCTCAATCTTGCCCCGAGCTTTATAGCTATCTTCCTTCTGTCTTTTGTGTCTCATTATCTGTCTATAAGAAGCTTTCCTTTATTCCTTTATGTCAGACAATAACAAATGAGGAAGAGAATTCGGTGCAAATACAATGTGTGTCATGAGACACTTTGATTTCCATATATTATCTGCCTGTCTGTCTGTCTATCTATCTGTCTACCATTCTTTCTAATTGTCTGTAAGCCAATGTCTGTAAGACATTGTCTGTCTGTCTGTCTCTCTGAAAGTTTGTCTGTCTGTGTGTCTATCTGCCTGTCTGTTTGTCTTTCTTTCTGCCTGCCTATCTATCTACCTATCTGGTTTTCTATAGGGGGGCAGTACAAGTCGGAGTTTATATCTAAAGTACTTTCTAACAAGTTAGCTACCTTCGTGCCGTATTCGAAAGTGCTTCCAAGGTTAAATCTTTTGAAAGCTTTTCTGATCTTTTTTCCGCATTCTTTCTATGACGGTTTTACTATGACTAGCATCATCCCAATAAAGATCAGCCTGCAGTTCAGGGATTTCACAACTAAAGCACTTTGAGATAAGCACCAACCAAATCAGTAATCTAAGCCGTGTCACTCGAACCCATGGCAATATCAAAATAATCAGGGGTATCGCACCTCGTCCATTACCTACCCTCAAATGCTATGATAGTTTTCCTAGCGAAAAGAATAACATCTGATTCGTATTAAATTATGAGAGAGAAGCTTTTTAACCTCCCGGGTTTTATAAGTCCTTTATAGAAATTTTATATAAATATTGTTTCATTTTATTTTTTGGTGTATTTTATTTATCCTTTCATATTATATTATATTAGTAAATTTTGTATTTTGTATACCTATTTACCCTCGTATATACTGGTGAAAAATTCTATGATTCATGGTAAAATATGATACGATATAGTATTTATATTTATATCTTTTCAGTTATTTGTAATTAGGTTTTTACAATTATAATATATTCTTTATATATACATATATATATATATATATGTACATTTATATACACACACATACACACACATGTACACATATAAACATACACATATACATATACATATACACACACTCACACACGTACACATACACACACACACATACACACACACTCATATATATATATATAACTCTTCACTCGTGTAGTGCGTTCCTTATCAGTTACACCCAGTTTTGCAGACATAAAGGACGAACACATCTGTTGTTTCATTTATTTCTCTCCCGTCAACTTTTTCCTGAAAAAGAACTCAATCAGAAACGTTATATTTTCGCTGAAATTTTTTATCGATTTTCCTAAATAATATACGTCTTGCTGATACAGCAAACACCAGTTTCTTTGTAGTCTGTTTGATGGTATGTGTGTCGGTATTTGTCTGGAGGGTGTATGGATGTATGCATGCATGTATGTACGTATAAGCAACTGTCTTCGCACAGTTGTTATCAACCAAATCATGCATGCTATAAATTCACAAGTTTAAATGTCCATGTAACTGCCGACATTGAATTTAAGGTAAATTTGTACATCACATCTGAACTCTTATATGCATAAATCATAAAATTTTATGTTTAAAAAGGCAGGCTGATAGATTGCTTATATACACCGCGCATATGTCAGCACCCATGATATTTTTCTTTTACTTTTTCTTTTAAAGAAATATCTGCTAAAATTGAAATACATACATGTTAATAGCGAATAGAAACCCTGTTGCTATCTTTTGCAACACAGGAGCTAGACAGAGCATCACAGCTTTTGGCTGAATGACAGTAATAATAATTATATCCGACCTCTTCAATGTTTTTGGAGCTCGTGTTTTTGTCTTCGCTCGTGATACATCAGAAATTGGTTCTAATTAAAGCAGGAATACTACGTTTGAAGTGAAGAGACATAATGTATTATACTAAATAGTTTCGAATCAATCCACAAATTGGTGTCTGCCTCTTGTAGTTTCCTTGTTAGCAGTCGCAACAATGGGTCTTGTCGGTAGATTTAATTAGAATGAAATACGATTTCATATCAATCCTAATCGATTTGTCGGTATTACCACTGTGTAGATTTTCTGTATATTAGAAAGAAAAAAATTCCAATCGCCATTTTGATTCGGAACGTTAAGGAAACCAATAGATAATATGACCTTAAAGTCCATAAATCTATAAATCGATACCATATTTTTGAAGACCGGACTATACATATATAAAGATGATATTTTCCGTTGATTTTGTTGCTGTTGTAATTGTTATAGTTGTTTTATTTACTTTTATTTTCATTATTTCCTTCTGTTTATTTGCTCGTCCTTTAATATATTTCTTTTGTATTTCTGTAATTTAGTGATCAATAACACTATAAACACTAGGACCCTTGCTGATTTGGACTAATTTGGTCTTCTTCTGATACATTTAGAAAAAGAAGAGATGATGCCCTGTTACCCGCTGTTCAGGCAGAACACTGAGTAGAAATGATGCTCCAACGAATGAAAGAGGTCGAGAATCGATTTGCATCGTACAAGCAAACCTTTGTCAGAAATAATTGCAGTAGCTTCAATGGTTCTTTAACGCAACCGAAGAAATTGGACAGAAATAGCAACTTTATAGAGCCAATGCGATGGTGTATCGGCTTGTATGCAATTAAGACTTGCCGTCTCTGCGTCTGTATGTGAGTATAATGGAGTTTAGCGTACTGGTAAGTATAAGTGTATAGGTATATACGAATGCATATGTATAAGTATGTGTCTAGGTATTCACTATCAAGAGTATGTCTGTATATACACATATATGTACCTTTCTATTTGCGAATAATTGCATGTGTGTGTATGTGTCTGTCTGAGCTTATATGTGTGTGAATTTGTGCAGAGATTTATATGCTTAAAAGAACCATTTTATATTTGCATGAGTAGTTCCATGTGTGAATAAAGATCTATATGTACACGTCTATATACACGTATATGCACAAATAGATGCGTATGCATGCATTTATGCGTATTTATCTTGGTACTTAAGTTGGCATTGTGATGTTTGTCGATATGTTTATAAAAATGATCACATGTATATGCGTACTAATGTGTATGCGTGTGTGGTTGTTTGATCATGAGTGTATATATATATATATATATATATATATATATATATATATATGTGCATGGATCACTTATATACGCCTGCGAATTTACATGCAGGTGTTCGATTGTACGTCTGAGGGTTTATACTGCGATTTCAGAAACT
>NC_068984.1:134874043-134881593 GCF_001194135.2 Octopus bimaculoides | reverse complement strand
GTGTGCGTGTGTGTGTGTGTGTGTATGTGTGCGTGTGCGCGTGTTTATAGTCGCTGAACACACGCATATATATATATATATATATATATTGGGTGATCCCATAAATGATGCGGTTTTTTATGTTCCTTTCATTTTCAATCCCTTTGCCCTCTCCCTGAAGAAATGCTGTTTTTGAACTCTGCAAGAGACCATTATCTCTTTCAGGAGATATTTTTGTGATTTTGGTCACTTATACATCATGGAAACTGAGTAACAGATGTTTTAAGTCCTAAAACGCGAGAGAAAATATTTCGACGATCAGAATTAGTAAACTGGAAGTGTTTAAGTCCCACATTACTTGCAATCAGTTGCAATGAAGCCTACATTTAATGTCGCTTCAACTCACAGCTTAGATTGTTTTCTTTGTGATTATCAGGTAATGGAAGGAGATATCGAGAGAAAGCGTCGTCAATCATGAACGGAAAATAGTAAAAAGGCATACTTTGGGAGCACAGTAAAATATTCATTCATCCTTCCAACTTCACCACCCATTGTTAATTGCAATATTATGAGGGTAACGCACTCAGGCACCTTCACCATAAGGTCCTATCAGAATTAACCCTATTTAAACGTTCCGATTAGATTCCCAATCGTAACCATACATCTAGCTGTAGATATCCCGCCGGTTGGCTCGACCTGAAGAATTTGCCTTGCTCTTATTTGCTCCAGCATGCTGACCAACTGTTCCTAGTGTATCAACAGTTTTAGTTTTTTTTTTTTTTTAATGTTCAAACAATGTATAAGGACTGGCGAGCCATCAGCAACATATAAATTGTATTATCTTGATGTAAAAAAGCGAAAATGTTTTTTATATACGTGATGCGTTCAAAAAGTATCCGATTGTATTTTTCCTGCCAAAAACAAATGCTGAGTGGGGAAAATCGTGTGGATGGGAGATGCAGCTACCATTTCTGCTCGTGTTGATTCTCTTCGCACCGGTCGGCCACGTAAGCTTCCAGCTGTTACACCTTGAATACAAATCGACCTGTAGTGTGCACTTTTCGGATTTTTGTTTTCACACAAGACCACCGAACGAATCGAACAGAGACCATAAAGCTACAAATTGAAACAAGTAGTTTATTTGGGATAAAAAAATGTATGTAACTTCATTCTTTTATTCAAGGTAAACATCTCAAAGAATCATCATCTTCTTTTTGTTTCAATATACAAACATACAAACATACTAAACTATGCGTGTGTGGGTAGGCTCATATACAGAAATAGATACATTTTTCAAGGCGCTCTGATATTATAAATACATTACAGATATTCTAAAACGAATTCTACTGTAGATATACGAGAAGAAGAAAATAATATATTGTTAAATATTCTACAAGTTCAGATATTGGGTTCCAAACAAAGTTTCTGTTGAGATGTTCCTACAGTTGTCATGAATATGCCAGCAGTATGACAGGAACATTGCAATAGATTTATTTAGAGAAATCCGACAAAATCATTCGTGTTTTATAAATCTTAAAACATGAAGACTCGATAACCCCATGAGATTGTTGTAGAGATTTTACTGCCCCAAAGGTGGAATTCAGAATATAAATACTAACAATCTAAGATTCGACAATTGAATGCATTACTTTCTGAAAGACAATCTAACTCATCTCGATGTAAACAGACCTCAAGAGACATCAAGTTATTTCTTCAATAAAAATAACATTAACATCAACAGTAATAATAAAACATGATGATGATGATGATGATGATGATGATGATGATGAAATATTTAAAATGTTAAGCAAATACAAGTACCTAGAAATAGAGGTCTCAAAAATGTGGCATCTAAGAACGAGAACTGTACCAATGATCATGGGAGGTTTGGGGATACTATTAAATAGTACTCTTAAACTCTATACGGCAAATACCAGGAAGTCCAAAAATACCAGAGCTACAAAAAAATTATTCTCGGTGGTACAGTTGCTTACATTGATGTATGGAATGAGACAGCCAAGCCGAACGAAGAAGGAAAAAAACAATGAGAGACGAAAGACGTTATATAATTAAATGTGGATACAAGTTACAAATCTATAAAGGCACACAAAAAATCTTCGTAGAATAGTTTTAAAAGTTACATAAATATCATACTGACTTAAACAATATAAATAAATTCTATCTACTTGCATTGATGTGGTCAAATTACAGACATATTTGCGTATCTTTTCTGCAAAGTCTAACTCGACTTCCTTTTTTAAAACTGGTGAATTCAGAATCTTCTGTAATGTGATCTTTCTTAAGAACGGACAAGTAAGCACCAAAGCCTTGCAGCTCTGTAAACTATGGCCTCAGGTAAATATACTTAGGTCCTCGGTCAAATCCTTATGACCTGCACCGACATTCTTTAATGATATCATGGGGTTATATCGTTTTCGTTCAAACTACTTTATAATTTAAATTAACGTTTTTATCTTATAGTTGTACGTTTGAATATGGAAATCAAAGCGATGTTGCTTACGTGTGCTTATTTAAATGGTTTAGTGTGAGTGCCTGTTCATTGACTACAACAGTCCAAGATTATATGGACAAAATAGAAATACAAAATCAAATAGCAAATAAAAATAGTTGGAGATTTACATTAAGTAAAAGTTGTAGTCAACAACAAGTGTAAACAGCAGATGCATAACAATAAATAGCGTTAACAATATATAACAAAGAGAGTAGAACAAAGGAAGAAAATTAGAAAATCATGAACATCCATACAGGGTAGTTTATGGTAACTCCCACATAATTCGATATTACTTGACGTACAAAAGATAAGTACCTCCTTCCATTTACTCCCGCAAACAATACAGCTACACAGTTAGAGCAGGCCTGTTTAGACACAACACTTTCACCATTCACTCACACTTCTTATTTATTTATTGCCCACAAGGGGCTAAACATAGAGGAGACAAACAAGGACAGATAAAGGGATTAAGTCGATTACATCGACCCCAGTGCGTAACTGGTACTTAATTTATCGACCCCGAAAGGATGAAAGGTAAAGTCAACCTCGGTGGAATTTGAACTCAGAACTTAAAGACAGACGAAACACTGCTAAGCATTGCGCCCGGCGTGCTAACGATTCTGCCAGCTCGCCGCCTTCAAACACACACTTCTGAAAACATTTACTGAAGGGAAGAGTATCTCCGTTTGCTCTCATATCTCCCTTCCCTAGTGAGGACATCGCCAAAAAGAAGGTCTATCCTCAAACATTTTAACTCTCCCTATCACACCACTTACTTCGGCATAGACACATAGCAAATAAAGATTAACTGCTGTTTCTTGCTAATGGCAAGTGGTGGGGCAATTTTCAGTACTGCATCGAATATTCGGTGGATAAACTAATCCGTAGCGCACGTGATAGTAGCTGTTCCGCTTTAGCATGCATGACAGCAAAGTAAGGACACTGAATAGGTGAGTGCCCGACGATTTCACCGCTCTGAGATCATCTCAGGCAGACAGATTAGCTTCGACAAGAGCTTCGGCGAACCGACAAATCTTCAGGCATTAAAAGTTCAAGAATAATAAGAATAATAAATCATATGTTTAGCTTTAAATTACATAGAATAAAGCGCAGGTGAAAATAGTACAAAAATATCCGCATACTGAGTGAAAATATTGACATGAATATGGGATTAGACAAACGTACCGAAGTTACAACATGAAGAAGGAAATTAACTAAACTTAGAGATATTATAAAAGATACAGACATTAAATTTGCAAAGGATAACGAGAAGCATTCATAAAGCATAGAGATAATGAGGAAAATATGAGAAATATGATACAGGCTAATCAGGATAATATTAGAAACTGCATTCATCGCTAGAAATAAAATATCAGATATAAATACATTAGACCAAAAAAAATTTAAGCTAAGAAATTTGATAAACTTGACAGTCGAGATCGAAAAACTACCAGCAAAACTTCAATCCAGCAAGTTCAAGGCCAATTATAGATAGAATATATTTAACTGTCACACAAATAAATAGTGTCTACAACAAAATCTCTACCACAAAAATAATATCACAAGTGGGGGCAGAAAATATCAGAGGGAAGCAAAATATATTAAGGGATTAATGATAAGCATACGAAACCTAAAATATAATTGTATTCATAAAGTGCAAATTAATTTCACTGAAGAAAAAGATACTTGGTAAACGTAAACCACTCCATAGCGAAGATCTCATGACATTCGGCGAAATGGAAAAAGACAGAGAGAATAACAATAGGTCAAAAACTATTATCATCTGCATTAGACAACTGCAAAAACAAGAGATGCTAACATCAAGTGCATCCTCTACAACGGGACTCTTCAGTCCAAAGAGTCCAGATCCCAACAAGTTTGATTCTACTCATATACATAATCGTAACGTTAAGGGACAATATAAGATGCACCCATATGAAAGCTTGAACGAGGCAATAGAAAGTTAACCAGACACAATATATGACGGCTTAGTCGCAGTCAACTGGTATATACCAATGGGAGCTAGCAAGAAAATCAAAACAAATGTACAGATATAACAAACACTGGAGTACGTTCATAGATATAGCGTTCCTGTTTAAACAAAGTATTGTACGAAAAGAGGAAAAACTGTTAAATATAAAAGGATATTTCAAATGAAATAAGCTGAATAGTGAGGTATCAAACGGAGAAGAGCATCAATTATAATAAGAGGATGGTAGCTGTTCCGCTTTAGCATGCATGTCAGCTTAGTGGTAGTTGATAGTTTTCTGAAATGGCCTGAGATTTATAAGTGTAGAAAACCAGCCTCCTGAGCTGTGATAAAATTTTTACACGAATTGTTTGCAAGATTTGGCATCCCAGACAAGATAATGTCTGACAAAAGAACGCAATTTGTGTTCAGCGAATTTCAAGCATTTTGTGAAACGTTCGCGATAGAACGTATAACTATGGCACCATACCATCCCAGATCTAATGGACAGGCAGAATGCTTTGTCGATACCTTCAAAAGAGCCCTTAGAAAATCGAATAAAGAAGTCACGGTTAAGGTAGCTCTACACCAATTTTTAAGAGTGTACCGTGAAGGCGCGTGGCTCAGTGGTTAAGGCATTCGGCTCACGATTGTAAGGTCGTGAGTTCAATTCCAGGCGACGCGTTGTGTCCTTGAGCAAGACACTTTATTTCACATTGCTCCAGTATACTCAGCTGGCAAAAATTAGATGTACCTGTCTTTCAAAAGGCCGGCCTTGTCACGCCATGTGTCACGCTGAGTCTCCCTGAGAACTACGTTATGGGTACACGTGTCTGTGGATTGCTCAGCCACTTGCACGGTAATTTCACGAGCAAGCTTTTCCGTTGATCGTATCAGCTGGGACCCTCGTCGTCGTAACCGGCGGAGTGCTCCGAACGTGTAACACCAAATCCGAATCCATCAGCAGGGAGCTTACTCGTGACGCTGATGTTTGCGAGGAAAGTATGGCAGTCAGAATGGCAAGCAATTCTGCCCAGGACTTTCTTACCATCGACTTAGACTCCAAAGGACATTCGGCACAAATATCTGCCGAGGATACTGGATAGAAACTGACGAACCCAATGCTCAGTTACGATGCTGGAGCCGATGAGACAGACGAACAGACAGGCAGACAGACAGACAAACAGAAAGACAGATAGATAGATAGATAGATAGATAGATAGATAGATAGATAGATAGATAGATGTTCGACAAAGGAATTTCAGATGTTTGTGATGGCACAGTAACGGTATGAAGTTTGAAAGAGAGAGTATGAAGCTCGAGAAGATCAAAAGGAAGCTTAGAAAGCAGGAACCAATAGAAAATGACGGAATGTTGATTTTTACGTGTGTGATTTGTATGCTTGAGTCATGCAGGCTTGGCCAGCCACAGCTTTTAAATTGTGATACGGCGATTGTTCAGAATAGAACATGTGCAACCTGTGAAAAGGTGTGCTGCTCAGTTCGGGGATTAAAAAGACATGTGAAAAGACTTCCTACTGTGGAACCCGTTCTTTCTGTCATCCAGCACAATTGTGAATTACGCAATAAAATGTCCAAATATTTGGCAAGGTTCAATAGTCATATAAGGGCATTATCGATGACTCATTTCAATGATTCTTTCTCGCAATGGTTTTGCCTGAATACGTGAAAGCAATCACTATGTATGTATATTGTATGCATTATTTATGTATTTCTCTGTGTGTGAGTTGTATGTGTGCATATATATATATATATACAGTATATAATTATGTATGTATATATAAATACATATATGACATAGCGAGAGATAAGAACAGAGGTGTATGTAAGTACCTATCAGCATATATATATATACCGGAGTAAGCACATTAATGTGAAACAATGTGGAAAAAAGAGTACTCAAATACCAAAGGTAGAGTAATATGCTTTAGTTAAAAGCAGCAGAAATATAACAAAAGCTGTTACTCAGAGTTTCACGTTCCCATTCGTCGGACATTGTCTGGTTTAAAAAGCCACATGAGATGTCATGATGGTTCTAAGGTGTAGGTACGGGAGGTGGTCAAACTCTCCATAAAGAATAGACAACCACCATATATATGTATGTATATACATATATATCTATAGATATATATATATATATATATATGTATGTGTATATGTATATATATGCATGTATATATATATATATATATGCATGTATATATGTGTATATATATATATATATTTATATGGTGTGAGTGTGTGTATGTATGTATGTATGTGTTTATATATATATATATATATATATATATATATATATATATATATATATATATACGCACATATATATACATATACCGGTAGATAGAATGTGTGGATGTGGATGACTATTTCTATGTGTGTTTGTATCTTCCAATTCATTTGTGTCTGCAAGTGTTACAACTCGATGATATGTGATTACAAGAGTGCCAGGCCAGACTATAATTTGAATAACATCGGCACGTATCAGCTTCCGACCAGTCGTGATGTCTGTGTTGCCAAAATTGTTTCTTCGCTTTTGTCTTCATTTATTTATTTATTTATTTATTTTAATATCTTTTTGTCTTTTTTAGAGTGCCATGTCTCACTAAATTGGTTACTATGAGCTGCACGTGGGTATAGTCTAGGAACATTGATGTGAAGAATTTGGCTCACGTCCCATACAAAAGAGTTAGAAAAACATTCTGCTATTTTGACAATCATACAAACGTATAGACACGTATACATATATAAATATATGGAAACATACACATTTTGAAATGCAGGCACGTATATTTATATTTTATTTTCTTCTTGCTATTTCTTCTTCACCACTTTCTAGCTCTCTTTCTCTTTCTCTCAGTCTGTCACACAATTTCACACGCAATCAACGTGTAATTTTTATTTTTCATTCCTTTTCATTGTATAAGTCTTTCAGAAATATGTACATACAAACCTTCTCTCTCTACGTGTATATATATACACACATATATATATATATATACATATATATAGGAAAATGTGTGTATGTACGTATGTATATATATATATATATATATATATATATATATAT
>NC_068984.1:134858726-134873640 GCF_001194135.2 Octopus bimaculoides | reverse complement strand
TATATATATATATATATATATATATATCCTCAATTTTGTTTCTCTTTATGACTCTTACTATCGATGAATCCTTCATAGTTATTTATCTGTTCCGTGTAATTGTTGATGCAACGTATTTCACATCTCAGCCTCCCTCTTCTAGCTTCCTTCTTGTCTTTTCCTCTTTCTCTCTACACATATACGTAAAGAAATTTTTTTAATGTACATGTATACACACACACACACACACACACACACATATATATATATATATATATATATGTATGTATGAATGTATGTATGCATATATAACTGAAGGCATATTATTGATCAAAGTGTGGTTCACTCGAGGACTCCGTTTTTTATTGATGTCTCCTAAGTGGAAGAATTATTAGTTGTGACTGACTCCCTATCATTTAAAATCATGCAACCATTTCTCTAGCTCAACAAAGGTACTAATTTCAAGAGTTGGATTTGCTCGACTCACAGATCTATTTGAGGCAGGTTGCTGGTTTCAGTTTAGTTATAGGATCTTACCTTTCTCCTCTGCGATTTCACTATATTCGTCTACTTTGAACCCACAACTGCTGGAGGGATCTTCTAGCTACCATACCTCCTTCTTAATGATCGTTTTATTTAACCAAGTTTGTGTATCTCCTATTCTGAGTATAGCATCTTCACCTATAGCCTATCAGGTTTCAGAAGTTTATGAATCTATTGGGTTTGCCTGATTGCCTTAATGCTAGGTGAATTGAGGGATGAGTAGCTTTCTGAAGTCTGTGTTGCAAATGGTGGGACCATTTATCGCGCAGCGCAGGCCCATATCTAAAAAAAATAGATATTTTAATGAAGTTCATGGCGAACTGGCAGAAACTTTAGCACGTCAGATGAATTGGTTGGCTGCATTTCTTCCGGCCTACCTCAAATATAGCCGAAGGTGAATCTACCTTTCATCCATTCGCGGTCGATAACAATAAAGCAGTAGTTTAGCACTGGGCCTGGTGTAATCAACTTACCTTTCCCTAAAATTACTGGCCTTGTGTCACAATTTGAAACCTCATAATATATTTGTTTCTGATTTGTGAGGAGGGACTTGTCGATTACATCGACCCCAGTACTCAAGTGGAACCTATTTATCGACCCCCGAAAGGATGAAAAATAAAACTGACGCCGGTAGCATTTGATCTCATTACGTAAAGTTGGGAGAATCGTTAGCAAGCCGGCCAAAACGTTACATATATTAAATATTTCATTCATTACAGGCTTTGTGTGCGACACGGCAATTATTTTATATAATTCTACCATTTGATTAAAATCAAAGTGTAGATTACTTGGAAAATCTCATCATTCAGTCTGTTTTTTTTTGTTTTTTTTAGTTTTTTTTTTCTGTCACAAAAACAGCGTTTATAAAGTCTTATATCTCTATAAGTTAATTTTTTCGACGAATAACGACTTCGCTCTCTCATCTAACGTGGTTTCACAGCATCAAATGAAATTTACATTTTTGTTTGAATGAGGACTTGGTGTAGTTTTTCTTGTCATGGATTAATCAATAGATACAAGTATGCTGAAAAAAGATAAGGCTAATTTACGATGGAATCTAATGCGATTTACAAACGGACAAATCGATAGGAGATTCGGATAATTAACAGAGTTGTTTACTACCTGACCTACCTTATCGTCGGAAATGTGCAGCATAGCTGATCAAGATACAACAGACATTGATCTAATTTACTAAGTTACAGATCCATACAGTAAATCTGATATAACTTCTTCGTCTAAACAAGTATCGCGAACATTCTATGGCCATCGAGTTTCGTTTCGTCATTCAGAGAAACGTCCATAGTTCTTACAGTCACACAAGGACTGTAAGAATTCGTAGAAGACAATGAGTCTGTCGTTATGTTAAATTCATGTTAAACACAACAAAAGATGTAGTGTTACCAGTAGCTGTTTTCAATGACAAGTAGAAATATGAAGACATGCGTTTCAGACTCGGTTCACTACGACAAACAGTAAGTAGACCATCTTTCAGAGGATGACATTTCTCTTCTTCGAACTTCTGAGGAGAAAGTATCTCTTTAGGTTCAGTTGGCAACACATCTCGTGTTCATTCCACTTTAAAGCAACATTGCTTTTCAGTGATGCCAAACATATTTACGTGTAAAATGGATGAAACCTAATCACCCAACTTGTACCACTTTCCTGAGTTAGTATATATACGCTTCAAACACCGTTTCCTGTCTAGAATGCATCTTTTGCCTTTCAATATACAACTTTTATTTAGTAACTCTTTACTCTTTACTCTTTTACTTGTTTCAGCCATTTGACTGTGGCTCCACTGAGAGTGAGTACCTATTGTGGAACAGATTTTCCTAAGTTATAAACATTATAGAGTCAAAGGAAAACTCTTGTGATTTGGCGCACTATCATTTGAAGTGATTTCAAATATTTGATTACATATGCTTCAGTACTCGATATAATGTGATACAATGTGTCTTCCATATGTACAGCGATTCTGTTGTTCTACTGTTTACAAATGTTACATATCTTGAGCAAATAAGGTTTTTACCTTATTTGTAGATGCCTCTTGTGTACTCGGAAGTAGGGAGAAGGGAAGGTTATTATCATAAGCATATCGTCAATATACAAGAGTGCATAGCTGGGCAGCGGTGTACACTAGAGGTAATAAAACTCAGAACAGTGTGGTGTCACAACATAACACTGTTCGATTACAATGGTGATATCTAACTGAATCTTTCGATCCAAAAGATTGTTTGTGAGTGTATATATGTATGTATGTGTTTTTGACGCAGGGCAAATTTCTTGGTACCATTTCTGCATAAGAAGATTTTGGGTCCTTCTTAAACCTACGCCTTTGTCAACGATTTATCATTTGGCAACATATATGCTAGCCAATTACATTTGCATTCATCTAGCTTGAATATATCTTCTTTTTTATTTAGCTTTTTTATATGACACTTTCTATAATCGATACTTGGACTATAACTGACCTAAACACTTTTCTCTTAAAGATATTGAGACACTTGTAGATAAAAAAGCAATATTAACTTATTAAGTCAAGAAAAATGTTCATACTATTTTGGGCAGTAACACTGGAGAGTAGGTAACACCAGACGATTTTACGTTTTCTGTGTTAAATCATTTTCTTTGTGTTTTGGTAGACTATTCATTTTATATTTTTGCTTCATCATTGTTAAGAATATCTATTAAATTCGTTAAGAAAAGACGCAGTCTGCTGTGAAATGAAAGTTCTAATAATTCTAATTACAATACTTGAGATTATTGTCGTAAAATAATAACGCAACAGTAGTACTTACCAAAAGAATAATAGCTTTAAATAATGGTCGATTTTTGTGTAAGTGCAATAATTTCTTTAATTGTACACTTTGAAGTTACTTATTCATAAAAGCTATTCAATTCGATGGCTTTCACTAAAATTTCGAATTATTCTTGTGATAGAATGTGGTATGATTTAGCTAAGTGATTCCGAGAACTAATCTCACTCTATCTCCTAGGGTTTTTGATGTTTTCATATAGATTATATTGGTTTTAAATATTGACACAAGTACAACAATTTCAGGGGACAGGTAAGTCGATTACATCGACCCCAGTTCTCAACTGGTACTTATTTTATCGATACCTAAAGGGATTGAAGGCAAAGTTGACCTCGATGGAATTTGAACCCAGCACGTAAAGACGGATGAATTGCTGCCAAGCAGTTTTGCCCGGTGTGCAAACGATTCTGCTCGCTCGCCATCTAATCGAGTTATATTAGTTGGCTCATAAAAATCATCATGAGAATATAATTAATTTCAACATAAAAACGTTTATTTTAAACGTTTGTTTTAGAAGGATATTACAAAGAAATTATACTTATCGCAAACACACGCTTTTAACAAAACTAAATAGGAAAATACAAATGCAAATATAATCGAACCTTTTGACATGATGGAGGGTCCTTCGTTTTCATAGAAATGAACTTATCGAAGTAGTGTATAGAGAGAGAATGATGGTAGCCTAAAACACTAGCCAATTATTACTGTTGAGTGACTCGAAGATGAAGAGTTTCTCAAACAGACTAAATCATCTCTAAGAATTACTACTTACAACATCTAATATGCTGCTTCCTTTTCAAGACAACGAGGCTCTGAAGTGATGTGAGAGAGATTTGGTTGTTGTTTTCACAGACGGAGTAACCAGTTACTTACTCCATAGTTGTCGAGAAAATGTTATCTGCCATACGGAATACTGAGAAATATCAACAAAGTGAATGAAGGTGGACTATGAAGATCTAGGTAGACAATATATTTCTGACAAAGTACTCATGTCTATGAATGATAAATTTGAACGTAAACATAAGGCGTATAGTTTACGGAATGGTAAGAATATTTGCAGAAGTCTGCTTTAAGATCACATGATCCAACTTTCAAGATTTACAATTCCTTAATATCGGTTTACATCAATCCACCGGAAAATACTACCTACACCGGAAGGCGAGAGAACTACGAACTTATACGAAGCAAGTTAACCATGCTCCAAGTATCACAAGGAAATGAATTGAAACCATAAGCGGAAGGAGCTCAGACATATCACATGATATAAGTAGATCAGATGAAGTGATTTTAATACTAAAATCATGTTTAAGAAATAGTATGCACTGCGAAAATCTCAAATATCTGTATAAACTGCAAACCATTAATGAACACGAAAACGAAAGGAACTAATACATCGTTCAGTTTACCACACCATAAGGAAGAAGTTAAAATCAATTATCACAACAAATATTTAACATTGATTAAGAAACGTAATTTACTAGGCATGACTATAACAAAATATTTAATTACATCATACTCGTTGGCGTATGAATTTCAAATATTAGTTATAGTAGTGTAGTTTCAGTATCATAAAACCATAATGTATACGTAGGATGGTCTTCCTTGAAAATATTCTCCGTTAGAATATTAATGTATCTATCTTATTAAAGATGAATAGAGTTTCCAATACTATATTCTTATGAAAGAAATACTAGTATAGCGACTTAACCGAAAGACATGTTACCAACTAACTTATTTGGTAAAGGTTACATCATGCTAATGTCCACAACGCTTATGAACAGTAAGTAGTGAAGTACACTTGTAGCATTTACGGAAAATAGGAAAAATTTGTTTCTTTTTTATTATTTAAGTTCTCAAATAATGTAAAAAGTTTGTTTTCAATTATCAGTAAATTACATAAACTCTATAAGACGTATTCTGTATTTCGACATCTGCTTGGGAAGTTTCTCAGACTCTACTACATAAATATATCTATGGACATGTATGTTAATCTCTGCAAAAATGAATTAGGTATATGTGTTTCTGCGTTTTTATATTTGTATGTATGTAAAAATGCGATTGTGTGTGTTTGTTCTTTTGTTCAAGTTCTATCATGTAGTTATTCTATTCTAATATAATTCTATAGTTATAAAACCTTTCAATAGTTGGTGCGATATGATGCCTTCAGAGGAAATGGCAGATATTAATTCAAAAAGGAAATGATTAATAATGCAATGTTTAAGACTAAATTGCTGCTCTTGTCCAAGAAGGATGGTGATTCCGGTTGGCAGAGCGTTTTTCGATTTGATTGCAGGAATGGACGCCAGATCCTCAGATATTGATCTCAGTAAATGTGATAGGATTCCATTAAGAAGGCGGAAGTCGCCAGTTAATGGTGTGAAGTTATTTGAAATAACTTGATTACAGTATTTAAAAGAAAATGGTGGGCCTCTAGTTACTTATGACGTATGAAGAAACTTGTACGTTTAGAGGATGGTGTGAATATTTTGTACTATATATATATACTGGTGTGTTAGATAATTCTGGCTATTGGATGTTAAGTTGGAAGTTAGTCAAGTAATGTGCAGCATTATTTGGTTACATAGTATGATGTTATAGATTGTGGAAAGACGTTTTACAGACTGCATTACTGAGAGATTTTGAAACAATGTTCCATAATTGTTTAATGAATCAGAGTTCAGTAGTGTATTGGATAATGTATGTTGGGTCATTCTTATTAGCTTTTAAACGGATATATTTCAATGATTAACCGATTAACGGTTAGGATATTAAGATATAAAAAGCCAGTTTTACGTTCAGGATTTCTTAACTAACGCGAGTGCTATACTCTGACTACTACAATTGTATATGGATCGCAAAAATGCCAGTTCCTCTGCCTCAATAGAGACTATGTTTTGGTATATTTCACAGCTCAGAATTTCTGCATGCATTAATTCCAGTTTTCCTTGCTAATAACTGGGGTGGGGTCTAAAGTGACATCTGACTGCTCGTAGAAGATTTCAAATGAAACGAGTAGCGACTCCTCTTGAAAATGGACAGAATTTGGCATCGTGATGTTATGAGTTACCTGTAGAAAATAAGTTTATCCCCCTAGGACATTCATGCTGACATGTTTGCTACATTAGGGGATGATGATCCAGCTTCATCGGGGAAAATAAGGACAGCTGAATTTAGGACGGGAAGTTTGGGTCTTGAACATGACCCAAAGTCTGGATGCTCCTGCCACTGCTACTACTGGTGTAAACATTGACCGTGTTCACTATCTAGTAATGGATGACATGCGATTGACAATAAATCAAATAGCCAATGTTATTAGCATATCCTATGAGAGAGTTGAGAATATTAGAATATTAAGAAGCTGGCAGAATCCTCTGCGTATTGGAAAATGATTGGAAAGTTGGCAGATGGGAAGAGACTCCTAAAATGTAGTACATTGATATTTTCGCAGAAAATGCAGTTCCTCAAATATGGTTTTAGTAATCAGATGTACACATATTTACCAAGCATAATAAGGAAATGAGCCTTAAACAATAGCGGATGGAGGTTAGATTATGTATGTCTATATTAAAACCATGTTTTGTAACAGATTTATAGTATATTGCAATTTGAGTATTAGAGAAAAGGGACAGAATGTGTTTTACTTCCAAGGTCTGGAGGCAGAAGCAGTGCTCCTGACATTTTCAGTCCCTCCTACACTGTCATTAATGTAGGATCAATGATAGTGAAACGAACAATGTTAAATCAGCACCCGCAAAAGAGAAACATGTGAAGAGAGGGATTATTAAAGGGGCGGTTTTTGTTACTTTTTGTTTTCGTTAAGAAAGCATTGTGTGTATTGTTTAGTTTAGAATGTACGAGATATCTGGATAAAACGGAGATGAGGATAAAAGAGAAGTGTAGGATTGGAATCCCTCGGAAGAGGTTGCATAATCCCAGACAGCTCCGTGATGTAGAGACCAGCTGTATAAATGAATAAATATTTTAAGTTTATGGAATGATATTAATGTAGGGGTGATACGGTATTTTGTAGTTTGATACAAGAACGTAATTCGACAGTGTGAGAAATACTTTTAGGGAAGATGATTAGAAATGATGTGTTGGAGAAATGATGGAGTAGGAAAATAATCTATTCAGGAATAATATAATTGTAGTGTGATAACGTTGGAAGGCTGGCTTGGCGAGTCAATGGGATGCAGGAAATCAACTGAAATGCGGAGGTCAACATGTATCTTCTCGTCAGAACTACTACAAGTATATGATAAAGATATTTATCCCACAAACAGTTCACTTCATCTATTTGTAAATCACAACCACAGAATATGACAAACCCGGTTCTCCACATAAAACTTTAATAAGAACTGTAAGCTTTTTTATTTTTTTTGGTTACTACGCCTGCTCGGTAATTCAGCTTGGTAAGACGCCGGGCTGGCAGAATCGATAGCACACCGAGTAAAATGATTAACAGTATTTTTTCCGTTTTTACGTTCTGAGTTCAAATTCCACCTTGGTCGACTTAGCCTTTCATCCTTTCAGGGGCGATAAAATAAGTAATAATTGATGACTGGTATTGATGTAATCGACTTATCCTGTCACCTGAATTTTTTGGCCCTGTGCTAAAATTTGAAACCAATATTCCAGCTTCACTGTAATTCGAACTCTTCCTGCTCCATTTCCACTCTCCTCTTCAAATGTCCCCTCCTCCTCCTTACAGTTTTTCCTCACCAAAATAACATTTACCATTTACTAACCTTCCCGTCTTACAAATTCCTACTGTATGCCGACCCCTCTTTCACTTCGTTTTATGTCACTTTTTCCTCTTACAGTTTTACTTCCACTTAATATTTAAACGAACCATGAAACCGAATCATGCACTACATTACTTTAACTAATTAACCCCCAACACACACTTCAACTGACAGGATCCTCTAACGCACCAATTAATATATTCATATCATCAGTAATTCGTGCTATTCTTATACTATCCTCCTTGCTACATTGATGAGACAACTGAAGATATCAATCACAATGTCAAGACCAACACTTCTTATACATGCGGGTTAAACACTTTGGTCACATTCCGATATAAGAATCAACGTTTTAAGGTAACCATTCAGACAGAAAGTGTTGAAAGCAATCATACAAAACTAAGAAAGCAATCCTACGCATTGCATATTTCATCTGTTTTTACGCTTGAAATCAATAGCAACTCATGACCATGCAGGCTTTCAGTTGCAGCATATGTTACGTAACTGGATTTTCCGTCGGAGGCGACGGTGAGGGTTCCGTTATTCAATCAAGTTAATTAATCATTGAATTAGCATATAAGTGGATGAGTATTCCTCAAACAAGTGTGCCATGAAGGCATCTTCTGATAGAGGCACTATGATACAAAATGATACAAAATGATATGTACAACTCATCGAATGCCCATCTACAGAGATTCCTAGTACTCAATGCCACACAAAGTGGAGGCGCATGGCTTAGTGGTTAGGGTGTCAGTATCATGATGGTAAGGTAGGTTTCGATTCCTGGACCGGGCGACGCGTTGTGTTCTTGAGCAAAACACTTCATTTCAAGTTGCTCCAGTCCACTCAGCTGGTAAAAATGAGTAACACTGCGATAGATTGGCGTCCCGTCCAGCTGGGGAACACATACGCCATAGAAACAGGGCCCATAAGCCTGGCTAGGCTTCGAAAGGGCGCATTTATTATTTTTTTATTACAATGCTACTCAAAAGGCGTTGGCTGTCCTAAGAGAATAGTGAAATACAACACTCGCCGAATAGAATAGAATCGAATAGAATCGAAACAGGGAACTCTCATTTTCGAAGGTTACAGACACCAGATACAATAACAATCATAATTAGAACTTCTTGATAAACCTAACTTGAATCTAAACTGCAGCAACAACGAAGATAACAGACTTTATCAAAGACTTCATGCGTATTTAAACACTACAGTACTGACATCCAGGTGCGAAACGCTATCGATACTCTTCTAAATCAGATTTTTTCTCTGTAGTAAAAACTTCAAACAAGTCTGAACTTTACTGTTTTCTTTGTCGTAAAATCTGGATTATTCTTGTGATGTAAGAAAACGTTCACTTCACTTTGAGTAAACGTTGTAAACCTGTCCGATTTCTATACATACAAAAGACCATTTTACTCTAATCCTTCTGTGTATTTTCTTGTTTTTCGAATTTTTCCCTTAAAAATGTTTCAAAGGCCACTGTTGTCCGCCTTCTCGTTTATCTACGAGTTTGAGGCAATTTTATTTGCTCTGCCTTCAAATTCCAATGTTATATACGAGTCCATTTTCTTGTCCACATTCGTTAATAACTTTAACAGTTGTGATGCTTCATGTAATAGCGACCTGGTACATATACTTACTTACGAACAGACGCTAGCACACACACACACTTATAGATGCATATGTATGTGCGTGTTCATGTGTGTGTGTGTGTGTGTGTATGTGTGTGTGTGAATGCAGTCATATACCCATATGTATATGACGATACGTTTATAATGTATAAGAACTGATTATAAATATCTTACTTTTCTCTCTCTCTCTCTCTCTCTCTTCCAATCTACCTATTTATCTATATTTGTGCATGTTAAATGTAAAATAAGTAATATATAATTTTATACATTTGTGTGTATATATAAAATGTATTTGCACTAGAAAGCACAACACGTAACCGAAAGTTAGGGCTGAATTAAGTCCAACATTCCACTCCTGTATCCAGAACGGTATCAACCAGACGACCGTGTAGTGTGCGGAATATGAGTAACTTAATAGTATTAATAGCTCATACAGAAAGTGCACTTGATATTTTAAGTTTTATAAAACATATCTATGTTTCGTAAAATGATCTGACATGATTACACTATCGTTTGGGGAAATTACATATTTTTCCAGAACCACTCATCAGTGTTTTGGGTAAACCATAGCCATCACTTAGCATCATTTACCATGCTCCCCCGTTGTTAGATGTCGACGTTTTCAAGACCAAACATGAGTAATCTCTCTATTCTCCTATCTTTCAATTGGATGAACACCATAGACGTAAGGGTTGAAAGGAGCAATGCATGTATCAAGTCTAAGCTAGAGCCCACTCTAAATCGAGTAGACTATAACTGCGTGCAATAAGTACTATGCTCAAGGGCGCAGTCCTACGTTCGCTCAAGAAATTGACCCACCGGTCTTGTTCGTGAGACTAATATCATACAGGCGCACACACGCACACACGTACACACACATGCACACACACACACCCACACAAATATATATATATATATGTATATGTGTGTGTGTGTGTGTGTGTGTGTGTGTGTGTGTTTGTGTATAGTTACAATTTACAAAAAAAAAACAAAAAAAATGAAGACGGGTGTGTAAAAAACAAACAGATGTATTAGTTTAACGCTCAAGAAGTGAGAATGTCTTTTACGTTTCGAGCCTACGCTCTTCAACAGACAGGAACACAGAAATAAACAGAGTGAGAAAATAGAAAATATATATATTTATTTATACTTGTATATTTTTCAAATACATATGAAATGCAGTAAAGAGAATTTGCTTGCTTCTTTTGTATTTTATCTGTTACTTGTGAAAGAGACTGTGTCAGTGATCTTCGCAACCCCTCCTATGCTTTAAACAATGACACTGGAGCAGCTACATCGTTGTTGAAGAGTTACAAGTCGATTATCGGAGGAAGAGCACATCCATGGACAGAATTTTAGAGAACCGAAGTTCAGTGACGGAAGAAATATGCGTGATATGAGAAGAAAAAGCTAGTGAGCTGGCTGTTTATAAGTGAATCTGGGACACGAGCTTGGTCAACCCCGAAGATCAGGGTCTCTGTAACAGCAGCGAAAAAGGCAGTGCGCTGAAGAAGCATTTAGAGGGATACAAAGTTAAAACATCGTGTATATTTTGATTTGTATTTATGATTGAAATCATACCCAAGTCCATTGTAATTCTAGTGGAGTCTAGGATGTCCGTGTATAATATAAAAAGCTGTTAAATCAGTCTTCTAATGGAGATTTCAATAAAAGTTAATACTTGTGAGACCTGATGATTTTTCGGTACTAAAGTGGGAAACCAGCGTTTGAGACACAGTCTATCTTTGCAATGTTGAGAATGTTCATTCACTAGAAAATATCCATATTTTTAATGTTATCATTAAAAGCGGTGTATCCTTTTGTATATATTACTACAGAATAATAATGAAAACCTATTTTCTAATATGAAATTATTACTATAGAATTTGGTAACTGTATTCAAGCGAAATATTTTGGAAATGAAACAAAAGAGCCACAAGAATCCTTTCCTGCATATAATTCAAATTGAGCTGAAGAAGACAACATTAGCGTTGAATAAAGTTGCAGGGAGTATAAAATTGTCGTTGTTTAGCGAATACAGAAATAACAATATAAACCAACATGAAGTTTTGGCTGTTAAATAGTCTAATATATTCGTGGAAATTTATAGTTTCGAATATTTTAAAATAAATTACGTATTTTATCACTACAGCGAATATGAAACTATGAATATCTGTGTTGTAAAATGTGTATCTTTTTAAACTGAACTACACAGTGACTAAGATTTTAGGATAGTGGACCTCCTAACCACTGCATCGAGATTGTTAGCATTTTGAGACTTGTGGGTAAGTTAAAATATTTTTAAGTAAAGCTATGATATTAGTTTTAAAGTGGTTTCAGATAGGTTCCTGCGCTATAATGTAGGTGAACACAGAATTACGTATTAGTGATTAGATTGCATTGCGGTGGATATCTAGCCATGTATTTATAATCTTCATAGTTTTTGAGAAATATTTATTCATGACACCTTTTCAGGTGATAATTTCGTTCAAATAGTTAATGCCATGTACTTAAGATATGCAGCAGTGCCTAAGAAGTTTTAATATTCTTTGGAAGTTTAGGATGTGTGGTCTATAGTAAAGTATCTACAGTCGGAACGCAAACTAGGTTTACTAATTTTTTTTTTTTTAATCAGGAACTGACCACCTCGGCTTTGTGTATTTGAGGATTGGATAATATTTATATATTTAATATAGGAGACTTGGATGATACAAATAAAATGCGATAATAAAATATGGTTAAAAGTCTCGTATATTCTCACAAACATACTAGCTTCTTGAACGTGCTTAGAAGTTGAATAAGTTGTAATTAAAAGAAAAAAAGAAAAAGGGACGCGGCTCAGTCGATTGAGCGAAACGGCTGATTCTTTTCAGACACTGAAAAAGAAAACAAAACTGGGTTAGCTCTATAAAATTACAACAGCAACTATGACTGCAAGGAGGCGGATGTGAATATGATCTGGCAGCAATGTTCTAAAAGTGTTTTCGAAATGTCTAGTCTTGTAAGTTGCAAAATGTATGTTGATGATTCCTTGCAATAACATTATTCCATATATTATGGCAAATTATTATAAATAGCTTTAAGTCATACACATAATCAAATGTTATTTGTGCTATACAGTGGGGAAGTAGGAAAAATGCAAATTTAATAAGAATGGGAGTTGAAGTCGGAATGTCAAGAAATATAATTGATTTGTGTTAAGGATTCTGCCTTCTTTGATCCGATACAAAATGTTGTGAATTTTGAATAAGTAAGTATCTGCGCAGAATATATACCAGTTTATTGGTTTGAATGTTGGTAGAAGTAGCTATAAAGTTATTCAAAATAGTGTGTAAAGAAAATAAGCTGGGTGTAGACATGTCTAGGGAGCTCACTTTGTGGTCACCTTCGGCCAATACCTTGCGAGTGAACTTAGTAGATGGAAACTGCATGGAAGACTGTCTTATATGTGTGTGTGCGTGCGTTTGTATTTGTATGTATGTGGATGTGAGTACATATGTATGTACGTGTGCATGTGTGTGTATATGTGTGTGTATGTGTGTATGTGCTGTGTGAATTCGCATGTGTGTGTCTTTCTGTTTATGGCTTTCTCCTTCATCGTTTAACAAGTGGTTTTTGGCCACCTCCCGTAAACAAACGGTTCGGCAAAAGAGACCGTTAGAACAAGTAACACTAATGGCGTCGACATGTTCCGCCATCTTACTTGTTTCATTTATTTGATTGCAGCCATGCTGGAGTAGTACGTTGAAGAGTATTGCTCGACAAAATCGGCACGAGTTGGTATGTTTTAAAAGCCTGCTCTCTATTGACGAGGCCATAAACAAACCACCACAAGTTGTCAAGTGGTATTTGTGGGAACAAATACAGACTCAAGAAACACATCCACGCAAATACACACTCACAAAGCTTTGGTCAGCCCTGTACTATATAGAATGAATCAGCGCAATGCACAGCACTGGTGGACTTAACCTAAAACTATGCGTTTCAAAGCGAACTTCTTAATCTAAACAGCTATTACTGCAGTGAATTTTAATCTACTTTATCCATCTTGGAGTACAAAGATGTGATGTTGACATTCAGGTATTTCGACATTTTGGTATTGTTTATTATTTATGTAAATCTTCGTTTCTGCTCTGTTCTGAAAATTCATTTTCCAATATACTGATCTCTAAGAGCGGCGAACTGGCAGAATTTTTAGCAAGCCGGAAGAAATGCTTAGCAGTATTTCGTCCATCTTTACGTTCTGAGTTCAAATTCCGCCGAGGTTGACTTTGCCTTTCATCCTTTCGGGGTCGATTAAATTAAGTACCAGTTACGCACTGGAGTCGATGTAATCGACTTAATCTCTATGTCTGTCCTCTTTGACCCCCTCTGTCCTCAGCCCCCTGTGAGCAATAAAGAAATAAATATTCTGATCTCGAAACCTGTAGGGGCAAATAATAGGTGATTAAATCACTTCTGTAGTACTTGGGTGACCCTTAATTTGTTCACCGAAGAAAAATGGAATGAAAAAGAAACCTACTCGAAATTTGAATTTCTCCAGGCCACGCAGAAATTCTACGCCGAGTTTTTTTTCTTTCTACGAATGTCACTCTTTAAAATCCCTTACCTATTCTTGCCCAATCCCGTAGGAATTGACTTCTAAGTGGAGGCAACTGACCTGTATATGTTGGTCCCTAAAGAGTATAGTCACTGCCACTTTCTCCTATCCAGCAAGCAGCAACATATTCTTTTTTATATATATTTTCGTGATAATACAGTTCTATATTAAAGAGATGAGGAATTATGCACATTATTTACAATTGACGGATATTTTCCACATCTTGTTTGTTGTTAACACTACGTTTCGGATGATATACTCTCCAGCCTTCATCAAGTGTCTTGGGGAAATTTCGAACGGGGGTTCTCATTCCTAAGGTAATGTTCGATATTGTTATTATTATCATGATCATCATCATCATCATCATCATTATCATCATCATCATTATTATTATTATTATTATTATTATTATTATTATTATTATTATTATTATTATTATTATTATTATTATTGAGGTCACTGCCTGGAATCGAACTCGGAATCTTAGAGTTAGTAGCCTGCACCCTTAACCACTACGCCCACGGGCATATGGCGTAGTGTTTAAGAGCGCGGGCTACTAACCCCAAGATTCCGAGTTCGATTCCAGGCAGTGACCTC
>NC_068984.1:134853339-134858659 GCF_001194135.2 Octopus bimaculoides | reverse complement strand
AATAATAATAATAATAATAATAATAATAATAATGATAATAATAATGATAATAATAATAATAATAATAATGATAATAATAATAATAATAATAATAATAATAATAATAATAATAATAATAATAACAACAACAACAACATCGAAAAATACCCAGGTTCGAAATTTCCCCAAATAACATGTATTTTCTTGAGTCTTAGATATCATAAGGTCAGCTATCTGGCTTCTATGGCGTATAGCTGACAGAGATCACAATATTCCACTTGAAACAAACACCGGTCCGTTGTAGGAGCCGAGAAACTTTCAGAAGAATGGACAAGTCGCCTGTATCGATCACAGTTATTGATTGGTACTTTATTTTATCGAGCCCACGTGGAGTGACAGGAAAAATTGATTTTGATGGATTTGAACGCAAAAAGTATTTGAACATATGTCACTAAGTACTCTGTCCGCCTCGTGCGCGCTTCTACCAAGCCGCCGCCTTGGCAACAAAATGGTTGTAACTAAATAGCGTAGTGTATTTTTCATCTCAGTGTCTAGCGTGCTTGCAGTCTAGTTCCAAACATTTTGAAAAAATAATGTAACTATGTCTGGGATATCAGAAAATTAAATATTAAATATCATTCAGGTATAAGTCGTAACATAGGTCAATAATGAAATCATTTATTATTGAACACATTTCAAACTTCATTACTATTCAGCAGTACTCAGACCAAAAGTTAAAATTACCAGTAAAATTATTGCACGAGAGATAGTGAAGATGAACTATATATGGTCCATGTTACAGGGGTGAAAGCTTATATGTAAAATGCCAGTTAGTAGGTGTAGCGTTGCAGATGGTATGGCATAAGCAACTTGTAATGAACCCATCATGGGAAATTTAGTACATCAGTGTATCAATGAGAGAAAACTAGGTGAGGCTTAGATGTGACGTTAGTGTTTGTTAGTTTTTTGCTGATCCACTAATCTCGAAACCCCTATATGTAGTGGGGTGGGGTCATGGTCAGTCCTACTACCCAATTGGTCAGCTCTTATTCGAAAACAATGGCATGGTTCTGGTTCGTTGATGGCTATCAATTAAGTCAATGACCAGCAGAACAATAAACGAACAAAATTTAAAAAATAAAACAAAAATAAAACAAGTAAAACAACTACAACGACTACAACTATGGGATAAGAATCATATAGAACAAAATAAGAAAAGAATATAAACACGTAAATAGATAAATAAATAAAGTAATAAATAACTGTAGATACATACGTATGAATGTAAATAACAATAACAGTAATAATAATAATAATAATAATAATAATAATAATAATAATACAATCGTAACAACGGTAATGACAATAAAAATAATACAGGGTTGTTTCAGGCAAAATTTGCCTGGGGAATTCTAACGGTAGAGTTGTTAGTGAATGCAGATAATATTTTCTAGTATATGTCGGATAATTAGCGATTATTTTTGTAAACACATACACAAAAATAAATAAACAAAAAACGTCGGGATAATAAACAGATCAGATAAGATAAAATAATAGTATATATATAAGAGTATTATCAGTACGATTTTAAACATCCCTAAATAATAACAACATCAACAATAATATAAGGGTGTTCTTTTTACTTTTAGTTTAGCGGGCTATCTATCGAAGGAGTGACTAATACGAGTGATTAATACGGGTGGATAGTATTTTTCTTTATAACATATCCAGGGTGTATGTTTAATCAGAGGGTATTTTAGGGATGTAGGAGGTGGATTTGGAATCTTTAGGCTGACGAAGGACAAATGAAGAATTCATAACCAAGGATAAAAAAAGGACCAGAATGGACAAGTGCTGATTGTTTTCATGGCCGTTGGATATTTAGGTGCTGTGCTTACTTGTAGATAGGCAGTGCTGAAACGTATACTAGTATGATATAGAATATTAAATATTGAAAGAGAGACAATGCATTAGAGTACTAATTACGTTTTTTCTTTTAAAAGGGTGCTAAATGAAAGGGTTGACATGGATGTGTATACGTTGGGGACGTCTAAAAGTATTATTTGGGTATAATTGGAGTGGGGTATCCCGTGCATTTTAATTAATTTAATATATTTAATAGTATAATACTGCTCCATTTTGGTCGTAGGGAAGAGATTATATCAATTCTACATACAATTAGGGGATGTTCGTGTTTAGATACAGGTATCAACTAGGGAATGTAAGCATCTATGGGTTTCGATGTATCAGGTAGTTGAGCTACAATATATATAGTTGTGCGATCTGCGATAGCTGACTCCGGTTTCTTTCGTTACTCTGGTGTATGTATCGTAATTTTTCTACGTGGTTTGTATATCTTTGAGTAAATGCAAAGAAAATAGCCATTTCTTCAATGAGGCTTGCATTAATGGCAAATATTATTGGAGATAGTATTCATTACCCGGCGCAATGAATGGATAAGCCCCCATGCCAACGCGTCTTAGTTCGACACCATGTTGTATGTATGTATATATGTATAAATGATGCATGTATGTATGTATGTATGTATGTGTGTATGTATGTATGCATGTATGTATGTATGTATGCATGTATGTATGTTTGCGGTTCGGAAAAATAGTAGTGCATGTTGAGGAAGTCATAGATCCGTTAAAGTTTTTCGATCTTTTCTCATTACACAAAATGTCTGGTGAATGTATGTGTCTTTAAGCATAAGAAAAGTGATAAATAATATTCATAACACTGTTCTAAAATAGTTCACAACGATTCGTATATTGCTATGTGTTACTCAAACTAAAACTTCTCACATTTCGAAATAATCTCTATGCATATCAACAGAAAAAATTGCTGAATGTCTGTTGCGCATCAGAGTTTAATAGCTTATTCTAAAATTCTGCACTTGAAGTAATAATTCTTATACACATTAAATAAATGTTCTTTAGAAAGCGAAGATATACCGCACAGACAAGCCGTATGCATTTCAGTTACTGAGTATACCTGTTATTTATGTTGCTCGAAACTAGATTTAAAAATTGATACAAATTAAGATATATTCATCATAGGTTGGTTCAGCAAGTTTGAGACTAAACAACAACCACAACAGCAACTAAAATAATACCAACAACAACAAAAACAACAACAACAACAACAATAATAATAATAATAATAATAATAATAATAATAATAATAATAATAATAATAATAATAATAATAATAATACGACTCATGTACTGAGAAGAGTTAACTGGAACGACACATGTACTGAGAAGAGCATTATCGCTGTGAAAACAACATCCATTCATGAATTTATATATTTATTAATTTTTTGAAATACATATTTTACCTGTGAATTTGCGTGTGTAACCTGGGAATGCATACAATGAGCTTCTCTGCCCTAGGTGTACGGAAAACACTCGGCAAAAGATGGAAGAAAATTTGAAGAAAGAAGAAAAAAAACATAATAAAATAATAATAATAATAATAATAATAATAATAATAATAATAATAATAACAATAATAATAATAATATCCAGGATCGTAAAGAAAGAACTAGAAAAAATGCAATCCCTTAAAATTTGAAATAGAAAGAATTTGGCACGTGAGAAGACTAAAAATCGTGCCTATGGTAATCGGTGCGTAGAAAGCAGCAAGCAAAGTTATAGACAAACGACTGAAGGAGATTGGAATAAAATGTCCGGTGGAGGTCATACAGAAAGTTTGTCTCTTAGGGACAGAAAATCAAGAGGGTTTTAAAAACTTGAAAGACTGCTGAAAACTTGTAGATAACTAAAGTTAGAAGCAATAGCTCGCTATCCACATAAATCCTACCAGGAATTATAATAGTCACAGCAATAAAAGCAAGGACTGGTACGAACTGTCAAATTTGCTTAAAATTATTCCTCGCCGCCTCGTAAATGAAAGAGCATTTTAGATAGCGCCTTTGTAGATGTATTGTCTGAAATAAACGATGGTGGGTTACTGAAGAAAGGAATGGCAAGATGTGTGTACAAAAGCATAGATGATTTTGGTCTAAACAATAATCGACTGGTAGTAAATTTATTGAATCTGGTATTATAACACATCAAATCATCTTGTGTAGTGTTACGACTCACACAACCATTGGAATAGAGTTACTCCGATACAAATCAGTTGCAAACAAATTTAAAGTCAAATAGTTGCTTTTGGTCGATGATGATGAGGCAAAAATTAAACCTAGTAGAAAATGAGACCAATAAACAAATTGTTAGTCATGAATTATTAACTTCTCGTCCATTTTCAGATTTCATATATAACAAAAGCTAGGGCTTCATTTTCTAGTATATACTTGTTTAAGGACTGCAGTGTGATGTTTATCTATTCTTTTTATCTTTTACTTGTTTCAGTTATTAGACAGCGGTTATGTTGGGGCACCACCTTGGAGACATTATAGCTGAATGAATCGACTCCAGTAACTTTTTAAGCGTGGTATTTATTTCATCCGTATCTTTTGCCGAACCGCTAATTTACATCGATGTAAACACGCCGATTCCGGTTATCAAGCGGTGATGGAGGACAAACAAACACACACTCACACACACGTATATATATATATATATATATATATATATATATATATATATATATACACTCATACATGACGGCCTTCTTTCAATTTCTACCCACTAAATCCACTCATCTTTGGCCGGCTTGAGGCTATAATAGAAGACACTTGCTCAAGGTACCACGCAGTGAGACTGAACCAGTTTGGAAGCAAGCTGACCGAGCGGCTACATTGGCTAAAATGTCAAATGCTTCTGTAGTCTAAGGAAGGAAAAATTGATTCTGAGAAGAGTGACCTTAAATTTTAGAAACACATGCCTATGATGTTTAGGACAAAACAGGTAAATAATTCACAATTACTCCTTTTCGATTGTCACAATAGTTTCTACATCACTTTTTACAGCCTCCACTGCTTCGATGTCATATCTTCTCAAACGTGTAACCTCATCCCTGCTTCATATAACAAGGCAGCACAAGTTCAGATGATCTCTATAGTTTCTGATTAAGTGGCTTAAATCTAAAATATTGAAAAGAAAGGGGAAATTATAAACAAGTGAATTTATTAATTGTTTTTTTTCATTTCTTATTTTCGATTGGTATTATAGTTGTCTTCGTAAACACACACACATTACATAAATATACATGTATACTCTTAAGATAGGGGAAGTACATTTTCATCTAACCAACACAGATTGTATAATATTCATAGTATCAGGCACATACGTATTCTATACGCAAATATATCCACACACACATGAGTATAGTTAGGTATAGCTATATAAAATTTTTATATATGCATATATAT
>NC_068984.1:134843268-134852615 GCF_001194135.2 Octopus bimaculoides | reverse complement strand
TTTATGCAGTTCCTTCAATTACTGTAAACTAAAAATTATATATAACATATTGCAAAAAACATACGTAAAACAGACGATAAATATCAATAATAGAGGAACACAAAAAATATAACTAAAATAAATAAAATGAAAACAATAAACCATAATATTAATGTATAGTTCAGAATACTGCTGACAGATATTCCTTTCGATGCGGTGAATATTGTACGTAAAAAAAGTGACTGTGAAGATGTCGGTCGTGTATGTAGACTCCGGTTTATGCGTATGCGTATGTAATTGTGCATACATACGTACATACATATGTGTGTGTATGTTTGTGTATGCGCGTGATGTGTGTGTATGTACATATTTCTAAGGGAATGTATGTACGTATGTATGTATATATGTATGTGCGTGTATATATATATATATATATATATATATATACCTGCAAATGCACACAAGATACCCACGTATATGTTTGTGGATTTATTTTCATATTAACATTGTGTGTGTGTATATATATATATATATATATATATATATATATATATATGTGTGTGTGTGTGTGTGTGTGTGTGTGTGTGTGTGTGTGTGTGTGTGTATTGCATACACACACAATCGATCGATGGATATTTATAGATAGATTGAGAAATATAGGGTTGATATGTAGGTAGGCAGGCAGGTAGGTAGGTAGGTAGGTAGGTAGGTAGGTAGGTAGGTAGGTAGGTAGACGGACAGACAAAAATGGGAAGATATGTAAAGATAGATAGATAGATAGATAGATATATAGATAGATAGATAGATAGATAGATAGATAGATAGATAGATAGATAGATAGATAGATAGATAGATAGATAGATAGGTAGATAGACAGAAAGATGGATAGATATGCTATCCCGTGCTGGCCTGAAGGCGACGGGTGGAAATATAAGTTGGTATTACATTTGGTCTGATTTGTTCTTATGTTTCCGACGTGAGTGAAGAGCATTTCGGATAAAAGTGACAGCTGTATGTAGGGTTATGTGTAATGTGCAAGGTTTAAGTGTTGTGTAGACGTACTGTAGAAATTACTGTATGTTTGTGCTGCAGAGTGTAATGCGTGTATATTAAAGACAAATGAAAATTATATATTGTGTGTGTACTTGTAAGCCAGTGTGAAATCATAAATATACGAGAAAGCTCGACAGGAAATAGTATGCGTTACTGTGAATGTATGTATGTATGTATGAATGCTTATGCGGTGCCGTTTTCTGTACATATACATATGTAAATGTATGCCTCTGTATATATGTATATATGTAGGCATGAGTGTGCATCATGTATAGATGAATACATGTATATATTTACTATTCTAGAGGTGGGCGAGAAACAAATGAACAAAGGAAGAAAGTATGGACGAGGAACATTATTCATTATTTACTTTATTAATGCAGGATTCAAATTTTAGCACACGGACAGCAGTTTCGGGAGTGGGGGGATGGGATGTGCCAAGCCTATTACATCGACCGTCCAGTGCAAATTATCGACCCTCGAGAAGATGAAAAGCAAAGCCGACCTTGGCGGAATTTGATCTCAGAACGTAAAGACGGACGAACTGGCCCTGAGCATTTTGCCTTGCGAGCTAACGAGACTGACAGCTAGCCGGCTTATAAAACGATAAACGCCGCCCCTCCCCCTTTCAAAGCCTAGCCAGACTCATGGGCCCGGTTTCCAGGTTTCTATGGCGTATGTGTTCCCTCCAGGGAACTGGACGCCAATCTATCGCAGCGTTACTCAAGAAACAGGAAAAAAGAGTGAGAGAAAGTTGGGGCGAAAGAGTACATGGTTCGCCACCACCCCGTGCCGGAGCCTAGTGGAGCTTAGGTGTTTTCGCTCAATAAACACTCACAACGCCCGATCTGGGAATCGAAACCACGATTCTTTGACTGCAAGTCCGCTGCCCTAACCGCTGAGCCATTTCACCTCTCGCCGGCTTGTACAACTCTATTGATATTGGCATCAATTTTATAACCAACATTATCATAATAATCATTTTGAGATCATTACTTCGTTTTGCATTATCCTTACGTCGCCCTTCGATTCTTACCACTTTTCCTGTATTTTCTGTACAGTATGAACTGTTGATGAACGCAGAAATGGTACACCACCATTTCTAATGAAGTCGTATGTATAAACATACGGCAAAAATAACCGGGATGCACGGCTGGAATGCAATTCCCCATTGACGTGATTGTTAAGATGAGACATACAATTAAACAAGACATGAAAAATGAAATTCTTCATTCTCTTCTTCCACTATTACTTCAAGCATAAATATTTCAGTATCCTTATAAAATCAACATTACGATAAATTTCTATTAGAAGCTTGTTATTTGAAATAAATTAATACACTTGGCACTTAGTATACGCAATCATCCAAGTTGATTTTCTTTAAAAGCATTCCGGTAGATTTCTTGACAAACTATTGCTATTTTCCTTATGTAAGAAATCAATTAAAAAAAACGTAAGCAATCTTTATCATTTGTTTGTACTCTGTTTTATATTTTAGTACGTTGTAAATATTAAGCTGATAAAACAAACTTAATATTTCAACACTTGTCTTTCACTTCATAGGAAATATCCAACATCAATGTATCTGTCCGCCATACCTTCTCCACCTCTCTCTCTCTCTCTCTCTTTTCTATGTTCTCTAAATGTATTTTGTTTTATGTGCGTACTTGTCAGAAATACAACAAAGAGGTTACGCAGCAAATAGCTTCTGACGTAAGATTTCATTGACTTGGCAGCCTCTTTTCATTGACTGTTACCGTAAGTACAGTAACAATTCGCAATTTTGTAGCATCTATGGATTTATCATGGGTTTTAGTAACGTTTCTTCTTTTCTTTATACTTACTCTTCCTCTGTTATTTCATCAATTTATTTGCTTGTGTCATTCTTTCTTTATAAAACTACACATATCTCTTTGTATTTCCCTTACATATATTCCACATTATTTCAATCAGTTTGTTTTTATAATAACAGACACAAATAGCTGTGACAGCTTTGTAGTAGGATTTTTAACCATCCTACAGAGATAACTGACTTTCACAGTTCCAGGAGCTTTTAACACTAAAGCCATTATTATTTCGGTGAAAGGAAATGACAGTTATCCAAAACCCCAACACACCTCTTCCAGAATCAACTACATCCATGAAAACTGAACAAACGAAGTTTTAGTCTTAATCCTGTCAATTGGAGAAGGAAAAGAAACTTATTCAATGCACAGAGAATTATTTTTTTTTTTAGAATTGTGCCATACCAATCAGGCATTAACGAAAATATCACTTTCTCCGAAATTTTAGTGAAAGGATTGCATTTACGAAATAAGAACAGGATTCATTGAATGTTAATGTGACAAATTATTTATACTACTAATTTTCAGGCGATTGAAATTTATATCCGAATCGTTGCAACAATACAATTGAAATTTGTGGTATAGATTTACGTATAAACCATAGGATACCTATCAGTCAAAGATAAGTAAATTTTGTTTACCATAAATGACAAAAGATTTATTTGCCAAACAAAAGTTATTACAATATTGAAGCCGGTAAAACTTTACAGATCTTGTACAATAAATGACTAGGAAGAAATCAACCGCAAATCCTTAATACGAGTAATCTGCAGCTTACATATACAAAAGTAGTTTGTATGTGTACGGAGAATAACAATATCTAGGTTTGGCACAAAATTGTAGAGAAGTGATTTGGTCAAATAGTTGCTTACATATAAATACACACACACACACACACACACACACGTGCGCACCCCCCCACACACACACGTACATCATCCCTTCCTCACATTGTCTCTCTCGTTCTCTCCACCTCTCTCTCTCTCTCTCTCTCTCTCTCTCTCTCTCTCTCTCGCCCAGCATCTTAAAGGATTTCAATTTTGATCAACTGCTGACGATCAGCAGGTATTCAGCGGGTATGCGGGCCAGTTAATAACCCTTTCTACTAAAGGCACAAGGCCTGAAATTTAGAGGAGAGGGTACTAGTCGATTACATCGCCCCCTTCCAGTGTTTCACTGGTACTTAATTTATCGACCCCAAAAGGATGAAAGGCAAAGTCGACCGGGCGGAATTTGAACTCGGAATGTAGCGATGGGTGAAATACCGCTAGGCATTTCGTCTAGCGTGCTCACGATTCTGCCAGCTCGCTGCCTTAAGGCCAGTTAATAACGAAGCCTCCAAGACGTTGCTCACTTTACAAAAAATAACAACCAAATCTCACTCAAACCTCATCTTCCAAAAAGATTCGTTAATTATTTACAGCTTAAATGCTTTCTACAATCATTACCCTCAACCATATTTGTCCTGGGCTACGGAACACCAACAGTTGCTCCCATATACGGAAACATGTTACTGCGTGTTACATATATTGTCGACTATACTTTTTAACAAATTCCATCCAGTGAAGATTTCTACAGATTCACGTGGCAGTATGATGTAATCGCTGGCCTAACAAGGCGAGTTGTCAATCTTTCACGCTCTTACCTCGTCTCTATCCAGTGGTGTCACACAATCAATGAGTGATATTTGTGCTATAAACAGGAAGAGGAGGAGGAGAAGAAGTGGAGGAAAGGAAGGGGAGTAACAGAAGAGGAGGAGAAGGAGGGACAGCAGTGGAGAAGGAGATAGTGATGGTGATGGTGGTCATCGAGGAGGAGGATGGGGAGGAGTATGTGCTAGAGGAGGTGATGGCGGTGGTATTAGTTGAGGAGTGGATAGGAGAGATCGGGTTGGATGATGGGGAGATGCTGAAGCATTTCGACTGCCGAACTCTTCAGATGTACTTCACTCTTTAAGTTTAAGAAGCGTGTTATTTTTTTCTCTGTTGAAATGAATTTCTACACTCTTCTAATGAATATATGAGTACTGAGGTCGATCTAATCGACTGGCCCCTTCCCACAAAATTTCGGGCCTTGTACCTAGAGTATGAAAGATATCGAAGAAACTTTTCTGTCATTACGTTGATTACTATTATAACTGTCGTTACTACTACTGGTCGACCAGGAGTTCCCAACCAATTTTTGTCAATGGACACCGTTGAATGTTATTATAATTTATTGGTCCCCTATAATCATTATACGTTTAAGAAATTCATATTATTCTTTTATGATTAAAAATTGTCAAGCAGTCATTTGATTGCGGCCATACTGAGGCACCAGCTTGAAAGGTTTTAGTCGAAGAAATAAAAACCATGACTTTTTTTTTTTAACCTGGTATTCATTCTATCGGTCCCTTCCGCCGAACCGCTAAACTACGAGGGCGTAAAACACTCCAACACCGGTTGTCAAGCGGTGGTGGAGGGTAAACACAGACACAAACAAACACACACACACACACACACACACACACATAAACATATATATATATATATGATGGGTTTCTTACAGTTTTCGTCTACCAAATCCACTCACGAGGCTTTGGTCAGCCCGAAGTTATAGTAGAAGACACTTGCCCGAGGTGCGATGCAATGGAACTGAACCTGGAACCATGGAGTTCGGAAACAAGCTTCTTACCATACAGCCACGCCTGAATAAAAAAAAAAAATTGTGAAAATATTTTGTGTATTCTAGAAGTATAAGCAATCTTTTGTACATAAATTTTAACAACAAAATCTTATGTGGACCCCATTTGAGAAGCATTGCGTTAGTTAGACACATCTATCCCAAGACGTGTTCTTGCGCTTCAGACACAATAGGACACACGGATTGATCATATCAGTCTCATTGAGACAGCCAAATCAATGAAGACTGCGTCTCCTCCCCTTGCCCGGACTGAATAATTGTAAAAAGTCCGTACTAACCAATAATGTGATTGATATAGAGAAATAGAGATATGAAGATTCAATTGTCTTTGAAATATTCCTTTCGTTTACTTTCCTTACAGACATTTTCACCCAATACCATTTACATAATTTTACCAATGTAGAAAATTTATCAATATGTAAACATGATGTTTTTGTTTCGTTTTTTTTTGTTGTGGCTTCTTTTTAGCAATTTTTTTTTCTCTATTCAGTCTGTCTTTTTTCCTCCTCTTTCTATCTTTTACTCACGCATAGACAAGTATACAATTATACAGCCTGATGGGCAAATAAATCTAATCATCTCCTAAAAAAAAAACAACAAATGAAATAAAATAAATAAAACATACTAATGAATAATACAATTACGTGAAATAAATCACGATTTACATAGAAACTGCTTCGGCAACCAACGGCAGATAAGATTAGAAACTTTAACTAAAGCAACGCAACCAATCAACGACTACGTCGATCTATCCGTAACAAAGTGAACATCGATATAGTATAATAAACATATACATATATACATACAGAGAAAGGCAAGAAAAATAAATCAGAGAATACATACACACACACTCACATCTATATGAGAAAACGAGAAATAATTCAAATTGATTCTTCATTGATTTAATGTATATAACATAATACTGACGTTGCTATATTGAAGAAACTTTCCTGTCACTACGTTGATTATTATCATAATTGTCGTTACTACTACTACTACTACTACTGCTACTGTTACTACTACTACTACTACTACTGCTGCTGCTGCTGCTGCTGCTGCCACTACCACTATAATTATTATTGTTATAATGGTTAATATTATTATCAAAGCAGCGAGCAGGCAGAAACGTTAGCACTCCGAGCGGTATTTCGTCTGTCTTTACGTTCTGAGTTCAAATTCTGCAGAGGCCGACTTTGCCTTTCATCCTCTCGGGGTTGATGAATTAAGTACCAGTTCCATACTGATGTCGATCTAATCGACTGGCCCCTTCCCCCAAAATTTCGGGCCTTGTGCCATGTGTAGGAAAGATATTGAAGAAACATTGATTTTATGCATATAACATAATACTGACGTTGCTATATTGAAGAAACTTTCCTGTCACTACGTTTATTATTATCATAATTGTCGCTACTACTACTACTACTACTACTACTACTATAATTATTATTGTTATAATGGTTATTATTATCAAAGAAGCGAGTCGGGAGAAACGTTAGTACGCCGGGCGATAATGCGTAACGGTATTTCGTCTGTCTTTACGTTCTGAGTTCAAATTCTGCCAAGGTCGACTTTCGGAGGGGAGGAGGGGGAAGGAGAAGAGGGAAGGGAAGGGGAGGGAAGGAGTGGGCAGAAGAAAGAGAGGAGGAAAAGAAGGAACTGGAAGAGGGGAAGAGGAGGAGGAGGATGGGGAGTGGTATGGGCTAGAGATGGTGATGCTGGTCGTATTAGTTGAGGAGTGCATAGGAGAAATCGGGGTGGATGAAGGGGAGGTGAGGAAGCATTTCGACTGCTGAACTCTTCAGATGTACTTCACTCTGTAAGTTTAAGAATCGTTGTTATTTTTTCTTCGTTCAAATGAACTCCTACACTCTTCAAATGGCCATTTTGTTGCACAACTACGACGCCGGAGAAGTTGCCGTGCTTTTCTTCTCTCACATTTCTCTGGGACTATTTTTTTTTAATTTCTGAATTTTTTTTTAATTTCTGAATTTTTTTTTTCTTTTTTCTCTTTCAAAAATTGTTTCAATTCCTGCAATGTTGAGAATCGGTCACGAAGAATTTGGTGAAAAGAGAGATTGTCTCCGAAAGATTTTCCTTCAATGGAAACAAGTTTTCAAGGATAACGATTTCCGTTCAGGATTTCAGGAGTGACACTAAACAAAATCACTAACAACTTATTTAACAACAGCATATCAAGCAACAGCAACAACAACAAATCGAGTACAACCTTCACCGCCAACAACAACAAGATTATCAACACCAACGAAAGAGAAACATGGAAACAAAACTAGCAAATGGGGAAGAAAGATAGAGAGAAAAAGGAAAGAAGAAAAAGGAAAAAATGAAAAACGAAAACAAAGGAAAAATCGAAAGAAAATTAACAGCTACAATGCCCTTCTCAATACGCGTGATGAACCAGTTAAGACAATCTTTTGCACTTACTGCATGGATGGTAAGCGAGGGACCATCGTCGAATAATTATTAGTTCTTATTGTTGTCATTATTATTCCTTCCTAACACAGTGTAGGTAAAAATACACCGGAATCTTCAGTCATCTGTCAAGTCACAGGAAGGACCTTAATTATTACTAGCATTATTATTATCATTATTATTATTATTATTATTATTATTATTATTATTATCATCATCATTATTATCATCATCATCATCATCATCAACATCATCATCATCATTATTATTATCATTATTATTATTATTATTATCGTTCTTAAACCATGAGGTTAAAAGCGGTTTAGCTGAATTACAATCCGGTTTTAATTTCCGCCGCCAATAATTACCTTCGCTAATATCCCTGTTGCTTGAGAAAATTTCATTCACTTAATGTAAATTAATGACTGAATCAGAAATAACCCTTACTATCCTTTCATACTCCCTCATCATTATCATGGTTGTCTCTTCCTTCCGTCCATGCAGGGCTTATAAAACATGTTTAAAGCTACGTACCACCTTTCATGTAATCAACTTAAACTCCTTCTATAATATTCCGCCTCATAATACACAATCAATTAGAATATGTATTATAAACAGCATTACGTTCTCCACATTATAATATGGGAGTCTCACGACCATCAATTTAATAAAAGTTACTGTCATTAAACAGTGACGAAATTATGTTGTTTAGTGACCGGAACTGAAAGTTGCGCTTAAATTATGAACTATAAACTTTGTGAAGTAAAATCGAAAGCGAAAGTGAAAATAAAAGAGCGTGGGATTGAGTGAATGGAATAGAAATCTAGCTAGAAATAAAAGGGATTATTTAATAAGGGAAGAGAACAGGAGAGAAATAAAAAAGATAGTAGGTGTTACCATGTGGTGAATAGTTAGACAAAGACACGGAATCGGAAAATACTACTTACATACGCTGTCATATGACTGACTGTGACATGTGTCAATGAGTATGCGAACAGAGAAGTGAAACAAAATACGTTTAGGTTTTTTGTTATGTTATGTTTATATTCAGAAGTTTAAGAAAGCCTAGCCAGGTTCATGGGCCCGGATTCTATGGCGTATGTGTCCCCCCCCCCAGCTGGACAGGACGCCAGTCCATCGCAACATTACTCAAGAAACAGGAAGAAAGAGTGAGAAAATGTTGGGGCGATAGAGTACAACAGGGGTCGTCACCACCCTCTGCCGGAGCCTCGTGGAGCTTTAGGTGTTTTCGCTCAATAAACACACACAAAGCCTGGTCTGGGAATCGAAACCGCGATATTCCGACCTCGAGTCCGCTGCCCTAACCACTGGGCCATCGCACCTCCGTTGCATATCTAG
>NC_068984.1:134837598-134843068 GCF_001194135.2 Octopus bimaculoides | reverse complement strand
TATATATATATATATATATATATATATATATGATAAACTTTTGGAAACTTTTACCGATGTTTACAGTTCCAGTGATGGATTGGATCTGTAGTCTTCGAATTAGCTTTCTCCTTTCTGGTTTTGAGAAGGTTAATTTCTCAAGACTAGTATCTAGGCTTTGTGTTGCATATCCCAGGGCTCCAATAATTACAGGTATGGATCTGAACTTGTATATGTATGCATGCATGTATGTATATTAGTTACTTTACGTCACCCATAAATTAGTGGTTTTTTAACGAAGGGAAATATTCAATATGTCCCTGCCTCAAAGAACAAGTCCTAGGGGTCGATTGGTTCGACCAAAACCGTTCAACGCTGTGTCCCAGTATGACCTCTTTCCAATGTCTGCAACAAATAAAGAATAAAAAATAAACTTTTCTATTCCTAAATCTAAATACATTGATTTAAACTGATTTAATATATGAAAAAATTAGATCAGACATTATGCGAATGATGGAGAAGTTTCATAGTTAAAGTTCCGTTTTTTTTTATTTGTAATTCATTCATTTTACTTTTGTTTTACAAAAAAGTATGTTGCTTCGATAGAGATACATAAAGTGCATGATTAAATGAAAAATGAGCTTCACTTCCACAGTTCATTTTTATCTGTACAACACAGCTTTTAAAAATCGTGTAAACTCATTTACCTCAGTTTACATCATGCATCAAAATGAAACAAATCTGAAAAATCAATTATTAATTTATTTTCTTCGTCAAATACACCTTTTTATTTATTTGCTTGCTTCTCTGTTTATGCATTTTGCTAATTTATTTAGGATCAATATTATATTCTGATTACTTTTTAGTTTATCCGTGCGCATTTTTTTATATCAGTAATGATGTTAAATTAGGCTAAAAAAGCTTTGCTGTGTTTTGCGTGTGTGCGTCTAATTTAATACTTTAAACAACAGCTGTTGTTAATGTTGTTTAGCCCCAGGTCATCACGCATCAAGCAGATTTGCTTTTAAATTTTATATTATAAAATTAATTTAGATGGTCAGTTGAGACGATTGATATTAAAAACCCTCACTTGCAATGTCTTCTTTATAATCCGGTGATAGAAGTTCAAATCTTTCCTTTAATCTACATTTAAAGAATAGCCGCCACACCAACGAGAAAGGAGGCGGGGGGTGCAACCAACAGCTGTTGTTGTCAGGAATCCGACAGAAGTGAATTCAAAAATCCAATCTTCCCTGATGCTATTGTGCAAATATAATCAATTTTATATACCACTACGAGATATGCAATTTGTACGGCGACCATCTTTGACACTCACATAACATGCATCTAATACAGCAAATATGGTAACACAACAGCAAAGGAAAAGTAACAGCTGTACAGTTAATTTCGTAATGTCAGCAGCAGCGTGGGTGGTGCTAAATTTAAACTAAAAGCAATAGTAAAAGCAGTTGCAGCTCTTGCTGTTACTCTTGTTTTTTATGTTCATAGTATCATTAAAATTCTTTATCTAAATGTCAGTTCTGATCAAGCAGATCCACGGTCAAAGGATTCCCTCGTGTCTAATTTTCAGACGTCACCCAAGTGATAATCACGTGGGCGACGTTATCTTTCCTTCCGTTTTTAAGATGCTAGCATATGATATGAGTGTTTTAGCTGCAATTTTTAATAAGTGGAGGGACAACAGAGTCTTCTTTGTGTGTCCAACCATTAGGATCTTACGATGTGACAGCAGGTTTATAGCAGTAAATGGTTTTAAATTTCGGCATTAATTTAGAGAAGTTGGTTAATCGATTATAACCATCCCTTTACTCAACTGGTAGATATTGCATCGACCCGAAAAGTCATAGTCGTTGGAATTTGAACTCAGAACGTAAAACGCCAGAAGAGATGCTGCTACGTATGAAGTCCGATGGTCTAAAGATCCTGCCAAGTCACATCTTTCAATAACAGTAACAATGATCTTTTCTACTCTCGGCACAAGGCCCGAAATTTTGGTTGGAGAGGGCCAGACGATTAGATCGACCCCAATACGCAACTGGTACTTAATTTATCGCCCCCAAAAGGTTGAAAGGCGAAGTCGACCTCGGAGGAATTTGAACATAAAGACAGGCGAAATACCGCCAAGCATTTCGTCCGGCGCGCTAATGCCTCTACCAGCTCTCCACCTTATAATAATAACAATAATGCCAGCTAAACTATGAGGTAAGTCTGGGCATTATTTTGACAAAGGGTAGACTCAATTGCGTTTAATTCTAAGGCTCACAGTGTATAAAAATTTCAAAGTTGGTGTTACCCACGTTGTTATTAGATTGTTGAAATGGTTTCTAGAGAAGGGGTTAGAGGCGCTGTCAGTCCTCACGAAAGTAGTCGCGAAAAATATTACAAATTTCAGCAATATCGTCGAAAAAGGGTTTCGACAATATTGTAGGTTGGTGGAAAATGTAAGAAAAAAGTTCAAGCTGAGTTAAATTGGGTGGTTCACCATTTTTCTCAGCAGTGTGATGCTGCTGCACTGCAAGATACCTGTACTTCTCAATAGTCAAGCCTACCTTACTGTAAGTAGCTGAAAATAGGTGATAGAAGTGATTTTATATTGGGTCGTGAAGTTAAGGCGACGACCTGACAGAAACGTTAGCACGCCGAGCGAAATGCCTACAGGTATTTCGTCTGTTTTTTTACGTTCAGAGTTCAAATTCCGCCGACGTCGACTTTGCTTTTCCTGCTTCCGGGTTCGATAAATTAAGTACCAGTTGCGTACTGGGGTGGATCTCATCGTCTGTTCCCCTCCCCCAAAATTTCGGGTTTGTGCCTATAGTAGAAAAGTATAGTTAGCCAGTTAGGCAAAGTGCTTAGCATCCGTCTTTACGTTGAGTTCAAATTCTGTCGACTTTCGTTTTAATCCTTTCGGTGTCGATAAAATAAGCACCAGCCAAATCCTGAGTTGATGTAAATGACTTTCCCCCACTCCACTAAAGTTTCAGACCTTGTACCTGTAATGGAAAGGAAATTGATTCCATTTTTTTTTTCTATTCAATTCTTTCTAATATTATTTGAATTAACACTTAAAATATTTTTATCAGAGTGCTTTATGTTTTTTTTGTTTTGTTTTTTTTTTTGTTCTTTGCCTTTTTGGTAGCTTTGTTTTTCCTCTATAACGCCTAGCGATCGTTTTGAAATTTGAATAGAATTTACCTCTTTTCACACATATGTAGGATGGAATGACAAGTGGGCGAGGCCGAAAGAATTTATCTGACAAGCCAATATTCATGGTGAAGATTCCTCAATTACATGATGAGGGGAGATATTTTACACATTCAGACTACCGCCTTAATACTTCGTATTGATTGTTGCCAAATTTTGGTGACGACTGAAAATTTGGCAATTTTATTTCAGCCGATTATTTTACTCAAAAATAAATATCGATATTTGTACATAGCCCCAAACAGTTTTTCTTACTCTAAAAGTTTCATCGGTGTTTCTTTTCCTTTTTCGCTTGTTTTCCTTTTTTTTTTTTCTGCTTTGCTTTGCTATTTTGCTATTTTATTGAACACTATCTCCTCTTAGACTCATTTCTTAGTTTCTTCCTTGAATTCTATTTTCGCTTGCAGACTACAACACTTTGCTTATTAGTTTTATCTTTTTTTATTTATTTATTATACATACCTTTGCTAAGATTATCTGTACAGATTTTATATAGAAGTTATAACCAACACAAGTTTTGATACGACGTTTCAAATCCGAAAATTTCTATAGATAACCTTAACAAGAGATGTAGTAACACTACCAACACAGTAGGACACAGTAATGACTTATAAAAACGTTTAATATACTTCGTTGTATATTATGGTTGCATAACGAAATACGGTGTCCCTACAGGTCATTAATTATACATACAGGCAAACATAGATACATATACAATACAGTAATAATTTTTATATGTCCTCTTCAGCTTTTAATTATTTCATATCTTCCTCAAAGGAAAGTTTTCGTTGCTAACAAAAAGACAAAGCTACATCGTTTTATTGCAGATAGCAAAATGTAAATTCAGCTGTTGGACTTGTGTATTTGTATAATTGGTGCAATAGGTTTTGAGAATAAACGCCTAAGTGACAGTCTAGGAAAACTAGGGTTCTCAGAAAAAAGAGATGAACTAGCTAACGTGACAGTCGTCTTAGAGATACAATGTTATCGGAGTAATAAAACAATAAGATTTTGCAATTTCTCAAGATCAGCGAGTGAATTTGCTTTTTGTTAGCTACAATGTAGTTTGTATTGAGAGAGAGAGAGAGAGAGAGAGAGAGAGATCTTGCTGTCTGGATTTGTTTACATGGCTCCCTGCTTTCGATCTTCCTTTACTCTGTTTCTTGGTGTCTTTCCCTTTCTTTCTAATTTCGTACTTGTCTTTACTTACAATTTAGTTATTCTCTTTCTTCCATACAATTAGGTTTTCCGTTGTCTTTTTATTTGTTCTTACTTCCCCTTGTTCTTAAACTCCTGTTTTCTCATTCATTTTCCAATTTCTCTCACCTCTCTCGCACACTCTATACATATCTTTCTATCTATCTATCTTTCTGTGCACCTATATCTGCAACTTTTATTCGTGTTACTTTTCCTCTTTTTCCTCTACATTTTCATATAAAGTTCTCTCCTCATCTCACTATCCATATCTTCTTTCACCGCCTTCAATTTTCTAATTTCATTTACCCCACCACCAAATACATATTCACCACTCTTTCTTTCATTTTTCACTTTCACTTTCACTTTCAATCTCTCTCTCTTCATCCTTCCATATTTTCTTCCAGTATAAGTCCCACACTATTTCTCTTTCAAGCCATTTCCTTTTCCTCACTGGTTTCTCTCTTTTCCGTTGTTCCCATATACTTACAGTCTCATTTAATTTCCACGCTCTCATCCACCACTCTCAAATCTCCCTCTCCCACTTACTGTCTCTAGTTTCTCTCTCTCTCTCTCTATCTCTCTCTCTCTCTCTCCCCCCTCTCTCATCTTCTCTTCTTCTCTCTACACCTATTACCCACTTGTACTTCTATCACTCCTTCTCACTTGGTTACTATTCATTCATATTCATTGTTAAGTTAAATCAATGTCCAATACGTTTCAGAGAAATCTCCTTCCCACGTGACCGTTTACATCCGGTGTATTGACTTTCAGAGCATTTAGGTTGTCGTTGTGTTTTACTTTTTTGTGTTTGGCTTTCTGTTTTATTTTCTTGTTGCTTTTTTTTTTCCAGTTTTTGAGTTATTTTTTTTTATCTGCTTGTTTCCTTTTTTCACCCCCGTTACTGCAATACACATTACTGTCAGCACTGATAGGTCGGATCCCACACTCACAAACACACACACACACACACACATAATATAAACACACACACATATACACATATATGTTTATACGTCTACATGTGTGTTTACGCGCATGTGTGTGCGTCTATATGTATATATATATATATATA
>NC_068984.1:134834832-134837219 GCF_001194135.2 Octopus bimaculoides | reverse complement strand
TGTGTGTGTATTTTTGTGTCTGTGTTTGTCCCCCGCCTTCGCTTGACAACCGCTGTTGATGTGTTTATATCCCCGTAGATTAGCGGTTCAGCAAAACAGACCGATAAAATAAGTACTAGCCTTACAAAAATAACTCATGGGGACGATTTGTTCGACTGAAGGCAGTGCTGCAGCATGGCCGCAGTCAAATGACTGGAACAAGTAAAAAAGTTAAAGAGTAATATATATATATATATATATTTACACACATACATACATGCATCCAAACATATGTGTGCGCGTGCGAGTTGGTGAGTGTGTGTGTGTAGAAATAAATCTATGCAGTAATTATTGACCCAAATTTGCACGCGTTCGAATATCATATACATAAATTAACAGTTTAACAGTTTCGTAAGCAAATAGACATGTATTATACCGTATGTGCACACAATGACGTACACAGACATATGCGTATATATATATACACACACACACACATATTTTATACACACATATATATGTATGTATGTATGTATGTATGTATGTATATATATATATATATATATATATATATATATATATATATATATATATATATATATATATATATATATATGTATGTATGTATGTATATATTCACTTAAATGTTTGTATGTGTATGTGCGTGTGCATTGGAGTCTAGAAGGATGGCTCTTGGGTGAAGTACCATTTATTCACATACAACCGGAACTTGACAAACGACTCGATCAATGCGTCTCTCTATGTGTTTCCGTTCGTGTGTATGTGTGTGCATGTGTGTACACAGAGAGAAAAATGGGGAGAGAGGGGGAGAGAAACACCTACACACACAAACAATATGTCCATACGTTTGTAGAAGTGTGAATATTTATTCAAATGTATTTCTTAATAAGGTCCATATATAAAACCAAATGTTCACTCATAAACGGACATACATGCATGTATGAATATATAAGAATGTGAGAACATACATACAGCATACGCTGTACTTACCATGCACACACACACACAAACATACACACACACATACACACACAGATATGTTTCAAGGTCAAACACTCACACAGAAAAACACACAAACAGATGCACTTACACACAATAATCAAGGCATATTGTATAAGTAATTTCTACAAATAGGGTTTCTATTTGTTCCAACAATGGAACTAAATGATTTTCTCTTGAATATAATGAATATTTGAGGGAGTATTCTGCAAAGTCATCTGTTGTTCATGTAAAGCTCAATATGTTTAGTCAGAATCAAGGTTACTCAGAGTATGAGGAAAAGTTGTTGAATACATGAAACTTTTCGGTACTTATTTCTCAGGAATTCTTTTCAAATAATGTTATCGCCTCTGATGAGAATTCAATATTGTCTGAAAATCGAATAAGGTTGCTTGTCATTTTTTTCAGTTTACGGACAAAGAGTTAAATTTATCCATTTTATCTTGTCTACTACGTAGGACGATATATATTGTATGATACCTTGATATTGCGCTGACTGAAATCCCTGTTAAAAGGTCACTGATATTAAAAATTATGGTATGCAAATTAGTAACTTCAGCTTTCTCAAGCAACTGGATTTGTTGAGAATATAAACAATTTGGATGCATATTTCTCTGGGGGTGGTCAACTGGTGTAAAAACTTCAAATGATTTACCCTTAGTTTCGAAAGTCGATCAAGGTCTTTCAACAGTTTTCCACTCTACAGGGAAATGGTTAACTTTGGCACATTTGTATGTCTACTACGTACGTTTATATATAGAGAGATATATATTCATACAAGCACACACACACATATTTGTGTGTGTGTGTGAGTATGTATGGTGAGAGAGAAAGACACTGCTTCCGAGCATCTGATAAAATTAACATGTCTTCGCGGCCAGCAACATTTTACTCAAATGACCACGGACCCGTATTTATATGTGTGTGTGTGATGGACTCACCCCGTATGAGTGACCCACTTTTGCCGAACGACCTGCATACGTCTCTCCATCAAATCGATCTTGCTACCATCTAGAGAGAGAGAGAGAGAGAGAGAGAGAGAGAGAGAATATAAATGGGATGGTTGGGTAAAGGAAGAGAGAGCTATAGATGGTAGCAAGTGCCAGCCTGATGGTGAACCATGTCTTATGCGACCCGTTCCTTGGAAAAGTTTTCCCATACCTGAAGTAAAGCATTTCAATGTTGTGCCCCAGCATGGCCACAGTCCAGTGGTTGTAACAAGTAAAAGATAAAGGTACAATGGTAGACATAATTAACTAGCCAGACCTGGAGATAAACATCAGTGACAGTGGTCGTAAACAAACCGTCAATATGATATAGATATATTTTGGTTTCAAATTTGCCCAGTACACAACTGGTATTCATTTTATTGATTTATTGACCCCCCC
>NC_068984.1:134833677-134834817 GCF_001194135.2 Octopus bimaculoides | reverse complement strand
CCAATGATAAGAGACAAAGTCGACCTCGGCGGAATTTGAACACAGAACGTAAATGCGAACGAAACGCCACTAAACATTTTTTTTCTGGCGCGGTAGCGATTCTGCTAGATCATTGCCTTAATATAAATATGTATTGATTTCAAAATTTGGCACAAAGCCAGCATTTCCGGAGGAGGGGGTAAGACGATTACATCGATCCCAGTGTCCAACAGGTACTTATTTTATCGATCTCCGAAAGGATGAAAGGCAAAGTCGACCTCGGTGAAACGACGGAAAACATTTTGTCCGGCGAAGTAAAGCTTCTGCTAGGTCACCGTCTTGATGTAGATACATAATCTTTTCTACTCTCGGCACAAGGCCCCAAATTTTTGGGGTGAGGAGGGCCAGTTGATTAGATCGAGCCCAGTACGCAACTGGTACTTAATTTATCCAACCCGAAAGGATGAAAGGCAAAGTCGACCTCGGCGAAATTTGAACTCACAACGTAAAGCCGGACGAAACGACGCTAAGCAATTTGTCCGGTGAAGTAACGCTTCTGCTAGCTAATAGATATATATTAGAATACCAAATATGTACAAAGATACTAGAAGACCAAGCCGTAAGCTGAAACACGCTGGCAAAAACGTGCAACAACGATTACACACACACACACATACACAAATGCATACACGCACATACGCACCATTGCACATACGCACACATGCATAAACACAAACACACGCACACACACACACACACACACACACACATACGCGCGCGTATCTATATTTTCAAAATATAGGGCAAACAGCCATTCGATGTGCAGACATGTTGCTCTAAACGTATTCAAATTGCTACACACAGACATAGTAACACAAACAGGAGCAGAGAGAGGAAGGTATAGAGCGAATGTGTTCGGTAAGAAATCAATAAAGCCATATGTGAAAATAAACGAGCATAATAATATGCATATTTAATGAAACATTCATATTATAGGTGGTGGCTATAGAAATCAAACACACGCACAAGCACACACAAACGCACACTAACACACACACACATGCACGAATAGATAAACAAAACAATATATATGTGCGTGTCTAAGTGTGTGTGTGTGTGTGTGTATATATATATGTATAAATATATGTAAATAAATATATA
>NC_068984.1:134831357-134832252 GCF_001194135.2 Octopus bimaculoides | reverse complement strand
CACACAGTATCAATATATTGTATACTATAAACAAGAGAACCACTCTAAATCATGAAACCAAAAATCGCGAAACACGCTTAACCCTAGGAGGACTAGAGTTTCAATGAAGGGCAATTTTGAAGGACGAGGGCACAAGATTCAAATTATTCCCAGTTAACGAGCACATCAAATGCATGCACCCATGTCATATATATATATATATATATATATATATATAAAGAGAGAGAGAGAGAGAGAGTAAAATAACGGTTCAAATAGAGTCGGGTACTTGAAAAGATACACACTAGGTAAGGTTGGATAAACCTGTGGTTCCGGCCTATGGCTGGTAAGTATCAAATAAGATATTACGCTTGTGTACACGGAGAAAACCAACCTTATGAATTTTTAGTGCCAAGGGGCTGATCCAAAGCGCGCATTACGTTGAATTGTACTTTGTTGGTATACTCTATGGGGTCCGACAATTCGTAAATCCCCTTGGTGTATAATAATCAAATGAATAATAACAGTCTTTGGATAACTGTCAGCTCTTTACAGCTGTTTCTTACGTATTCTTTTAATAGAAGAATGAGAACATTACTCCATTACAAAAAACCGGAAACATCAGATGAAACGTATTCTTACAAAGAAAAGAATATCCCAAGAATACAGCAGGGATGTGGCTGAAGTCTGTCGAGGCCAACAATGAACTATAAAAATGACCAACAAACTTGGCTGTTGTGGACGTTAGTGGGAGGGGTTTGGTTAACAATATAATTTGTGAAACGGTGTAATACGATATATAAGGTCAGTGAACCGGGTGAGACAGGAGTCTGCTGACTGATCTTTTGTTAGGCTGGAGTGGGGTTGTAAGGTATCTTTTCCTCTGTATAATCATATATATATATATATATACATA
>NC_068984.1:134830770-134831326 GCF_001194135.2 Octopus bimaculoides | reverse complement strand
ATATATATATATATATATATATATATATATATATATATATATACATACACACACACACACAAGTACATATATATATAATATATGTATGTATATGCACACACACACATGTGTGTGTGCATTCCTCTGAGTCTGTATGTAAATGCGCGCTGGAGTGTTTTTGTCTTATACATATGGGTGGAAAATGTTGTATGAATGCGTAAATGCATACATACATACATACATACATTACATTACATTACATTTAAGTTTAGGAAATAAAATAGTTCATATCGATTCTTCAGATTAAATGGGAAGCATAAATCTTGACACGAACCTGTATAAATATGGCGACGGGTCATATACAATAGAGAGGTACGCTCTTTCGTTTGCTAATGTCACATGTACAACTCGGTTGTTTGGTTGAAGACGTTGCGGCACTATTTAAATAAAGTCAGCCTGCGAAGAAGCAACATAATGGCAGAAATTGTTCTATAGATGTTTTTCAGCAATTTGGCTTAGGGAATATCTTAGCATTGTTGCCTAAATGTCTCGCAACATTTAGAGTTCTGGTTTTTTT
>NC_068984.1:134828832-134830760 GCF_001194135.2 Octopus bimaculoides | reverse complement strand
TTTTTTTGTTCTTTTTTTTATAAACTCGCTTTTAAAATGTTGCCTTTCTTGAAAATTTGTTTTGATTCCTTTCGGATCCGACAAAATAGGTAACACCTATCTTGTTTTATTATTGCCACCGATGTGGAGGATGTAAATCAATAAATCAGCATCAACATTCAGTACTTCAACAGCTGAGCAGCAAATTTATATACATCTATTCATACATAGATACATACATACATACATACATGCATACATATATATAAATATATATCTGTGTTTGTAGGTGCGCATGTATTCGAGTTTGTGTATGTGCGTGTGTGTGCGAGCGCGTGTGTGTGTGTGTACCTGAAAATCAAACAAAATGACGGACCAGTATAAGCTGTAACTTCTTGTACTTAAATTTTTCAAATTTTGGCACAAGACTAACACTTTTAGCGTCGTGAGCCAGTCGATTACATCACCCCTCCAGTTCTCCACTAAGATTTATTTTATTGAACCTGAAAGGATGAAAGCCAAAGTCGATCCTGTGGAATTTAAACTCAAAAAATGAAGCCGGAAGAACCCGCTTTGCATTTTATCCAGCGACACTCATAAATTATAAAATAAGCCATAAGGTAATTAAAACCTATTAGTTTCAAAAGATGTTCCTCATCATTCAGAAAGTATGCAGTCAACACTCCGCTTTCTTTCTTTTGTTCTATTCGCCTTTTTTAAGTAATCCAAATACAAGGAATAATGTACAGTCGATCTAATTGCAATATAAAGAGACATCTCGATGAAGAAGGTGGGTATTTTTGGTGTGCATTTAATGGTACCGGTCAGTGTGTAAGGCTGGTATTTATCTTTTGCTTCAAAAGTAATGAAATACCAAGTTTGACTAATTGGAATTGAAATGAGTAAGTAGTGAGCTAGAGCTGCTTTCTCTGAGACATTTAAATTCTGGACATATTCATGTTTCTCGAGACAACATATCTTTCCCACTAAGATTACACGTTTTATGGAGCACAAACCTACACATTTCCACACACTTATGTATACAATTATATATATATATATATATATATATATGCATATATATATCATATATATATACAGATATATACATATATGTATATATATATATATTCACAAATATATATTTGAAAACAAGTCAGCAAGTTATATATATGCATATATAAAAATACATATACATATGTGTGAGTGTATGTCTATATGTATATATATGTTCACACATACAGACAGACTTACATTCAGTAAAGTACTGCTCTTCACTATCTTTCACTTGTCAGTTGCTCAACTCTTAACCATGTACAATAATTATACATCCAGAACACCAAATACATGGTTTAAAAGCTTAAACTAAACGGAGGCGATATAATCTGTAGTTGATTTCAATTTCTAAGTGCACAGGGAAAACGATACATTAAAATTTTGTTAGTTGCGTTTTGCAGTTTTCTCCATCATAGACAATAATATATAATCATGCGTTGGCACCAAAATCGATCAGTTAGGAGGAAAAGTAAATGCTTCAGTATTACTAATACTATAATTCAAACATTAGTAGTGTATATTTTTAATAGGAAGACAAGTGTAAGCTTCTTCAAGCGTGCAATTATGTACAATATTATGTATAAACCACTTTAGACACGACGTTCAGTTTCAGAGAAATTACAACGAAATGAGAGGTGTTTTGACTGCGTGGGTTAACACTAAGTGCTATCATCATCATGGCTGATATTTTGTTGCAACTCATGTGTCTCTTAGTTTGCTAGGACAAGTGAATTTCTCAAATTTATGATTATCTTGAAGGTATCATTGGTAAATACCGTCTAGGTGGAACTTGGTGAAAGAAAATTGTCGAAAAACCTGTCGTGTGAGAGTGTGTATGCGTGTCTTTATGTGTATATATATATATATATATATATATATATATATATATATAT
>NC_068984.1:134827409-134828218 GCF_001194135.2 Octopus bimaculoides | reverse complement strand
ATATATATATATATATATATATATATATATATGTATATATATATATATATATATATAACCTCTGTTCAGCCATTACCATGATCGACCGCTAGCCACTAAATCTTTTTTATTCTCTTTCTGTTTATTTTCTCGTGTCCCTTTCTGTTGAAGAGCATAGGTTCGAAAAGTAAAAGACTTTCTCACCTTCACGAGCGTTAAACTAATCACCTGTTTGTTGTTTACACACTTGTCTTCTTCTTTTGTCTTTTCTATAAATTCCAACTATATATACGTAGGTACATACATAAAAATGTACAGATATATATACTTATATATATATATATACGTAAACATATATGTACATATATATACGTATAAATGTATATATTATGTATAAGTATTCCTGTCAAATGAATTATTGTATGCATGTATGTATGGATGGATGGATGTGTGGCGAATGTGTGCATATGTGTTGTATGTTTATCCCTGCTCATGTTTTGTGATTATAACCCACGCTACCATCTCGTTAGATATCTGGCCATTGAAAATTCCTGTGAAAATGACTGTTAAACAAAAGGAAATTACTTTGTGGTTGACCGTTATTAAGACAAAAGAGCTATTAGTATCACGGGTAAGTAAGGGAAGGGAGTAAAGGTAAGGGGGTAAAAAAGTCCATAGTATTCGCGTAAGCGCACCAATCCGTACATGCGTCTATGTATATACTCATCCACCCACGCTTGAAACACACACATGCTCACCCACACATTCGCCAAATACACACACACACACACACACACACACACACACACACACACACACACACACACACA
>NC_068984.1:134826255-134826980 GCF_001194135.2 Octopus bimaculoides | reverse complement strand
GAAAAAAAACAACAGACGAGGACAGGTGGTGTAAACAACAAAAGGATGTATTAGTATGACGCTCGGGAATACGGAAAGTCTTTAACGTTTCGAGCTACGCTCTTCAACAGAAAGAATACAGAGACAAGGACAAAAACACGGAGATATGCGAGGTGGGAGAAAAAAACAAAGCAAAAAGGAAGATGGGACAATAGGGAGAAAATGAGGTGACAGGGAGAGAAGAAACGAGAGGAGAAAAGAAATGGAGGGAGATATAACATCAGATAGTCTGATCACGTGACTGACCAGACTAACAGATGTTGGTATACATCGCTGGTCACAATGGGCTTTTGCATTGTTTTAACCTTCAAATGACGCCACCCCGCTGGCTAGGCGTGCAGGCCAACAGTCTGCACCGCCGAAGTGGGACTGGAGCAATGTGAAATGAAGTGTTTTGCTCAAGAACGCAACGCGTTGCCCAGTCCAAGAATCGAATCCACGTTATCACGATTACGAGTGCAACAAACTAACCACGAAGCCACGCGCCTTCACACATACACATATACACACACATACACACACACAAACACACACACACAAACACACACACATTATGTCTATGTATGTGTGTGTGCTTGTGTGTGTATGTGTGTGTGTGCTTGTGTGTGTAGTGTGTGTATGCATATATGTGTAAAGACAAACAGATATATATATAGGCATGTATATATATATATATATATATATAT
>NC_068984.1:134817460-134826012 GCF_001194135.2 Octopus bimaculoides | reverse complement strand
ATATATATATATATATATACATACATACATACATACATACATACATACATACATACATACATACATACATACATATATATGTATACACACATATATATAGGTGTATGTGCGCGTGTGACTGTGTCTATGTGTGTGATAAATCTCACACTTCCATACCTTTATCTTCAACTTATTAGGGTTAATCATATATGGAAATGTAGCAAAAAAGAAATTTGCCACGGTTTTCCTTTGTTTTCCATTTGTTTTCTTTTCTTATTTTTCCTCCCTTTTATGTTTTTCTTACGTATTTTTTTTCTTCTTTTTATAGAGTAATATTTGTATAATCTCGTCGAGAATACTTGATGATTTCCTCGTATAACAAGGTTTTCGATTTCGTGAAAACTCATCTCAGCACCGTCCAGTCGTAAGTAACACATCGCTGTATTATTTGAATTAGAAATTCATGAAAATTGCTTTTTATCGCGTATAGAAGAATATTTATAGATTCATGAAGAGGTTTTCTGTATTCTTATTTTTTCTTCTCTCTCTCTCTCTCATCAAAAGGTGTTACTTTAGTGGAATGCTCTGACACGCTTTTCTTTTTCTTTTTTACTTTTTCCTTGTATGTTATGAATCTAAATCGTTAGGGTCTATATTATTCTATTCTATTTGGCAATAAGATGCTTTCACCATGTTTGTGTTTTTGTAGTGTTTGAATCTATTTCTGCTTTGATGTAGTTATTATCAATGGTATTTAATTTCCTACACCAGAATATTCTATATATTCTTCAGTAATCTTCTCTTTTATAGAGATTTTTGTTTCTATCTTTTATTTATTTATTCATTTTTATTTATACGACGGTGCGCTTTGATAGTAGTAAAAATCAGAAAAATCATTTTAATTCTAAAGCTTTATTGAATATTCAGTTATATTACTTTTTCTTTTTTTTTTTTTTGTTTTCTTTTACCAATTTCAATTCATCTATCAGGGAAAAAAAATAATAAAAACAAATATAATGAAAATGAAATTAAATATCCGAATTATTCATAAAGAATTTTATTCTTGGTGTTCTTAGATATCTAGCCAATATAACACAAACAGTAACTGGAACAAATAAGATGTACAAATTCATTTGTCCACTTACACAGAATTATAGATATACTGAAGATTCTGATGGCGTTTACTAGAAACTGCTTTTGATAGTTCTCAATAGAGAAGTTTATTATTTTTTTATTGGCATTGAGAATCAATGTTGTTGCTTATCGGTATTGTTGTTATTTGCTGTTACACTATTTTGATACTGTTGTTTTGATGTCGTTGTCGTTGTTGTTGTTGTTGTTGTTATTTTTATTATTGTCATGATTATTAGCATTAGTATCACCATCACCATCATTATTATCATCTTCATCAACATCCTAATCATCGATAACATCATCCTCATCATCACTATCGTCATCATTATCATCATCTTCATTATCATACTAATCATTAACATCATTATCATCAACATAATCATCATCATCATCATCAACAGCATTATTATTATTATTATCATCATCATGATTATTATTATTATTATTATTATTATCTTGGTTATTTTTATTATTATTACTATTATCATCATCATTGTTATTATTATTATTATTATTATTATTATTATTATTATTATTATTATTATTATTATTATTATTATTATTATTATTATTATTATTATTACCATCATCATCACAATCATCATTACCGTCATAATTGTTATTATATTTTCTACGGTTTGATGCGAATTTCTACTGCACCACCAAGTGCACTTCCGCCTTCATGAGTTGGGTGCAAGCATTATTTTGCAGTTACTGAAATGTATTTTGCACGCTACATCCGTCTTGCATTGTTGTGGAATTCGCTTTGTTGTTTCTGATGTTACTTTATTATTTCATGTGATGTGTAATGCACGTTGTGCAATATGAGTTGTGATATTTTGCAATGATTGCATACTGTGTGCATTCTTGTGCGTGCATATGAGTGTGGGTGTGTGAGAGAGAGAGAAAGACAGAGAGACATAAAGAGAGAGTGAGAAAGATGTATTATGTAATCTCCAGGAAGAAGCACCCACGTTATTCAATCCGTCTTATATTCCATACATCCACGGATTTGATTTGCTTAAGCTTCCCTTTTGCTTTCAGAGTTTTGTTTTTTTAATTCTAAGTATACTTTTTAATTATTTAGATTCTTCTTTGTTTTTTGACTTGTGCCTGTTTTCAATTTGGTTTCAATAAACTGTGAAGCAGGCCTGGATTTTCTCAGCATTCTTATCAGAGAGTTTTACACAATGACAAAAAAGTAACTAGGATACACAGTCTCCTTGAAATATTCCCCTGCCTAAATTCATATTTTCTAAATTCATATTTTCGTTTGCGTATGTTAGTTCTGCTTCCCACGCACCTTTTCATTTTGACAGAAAGGTGTCTACCTTCTCATTGACTCCAAGCGTCCTAAGTCAAGAGTCCAAGAGCCAGCTGTTTGCAACCTCATCGTAAGCAACTCTTTTTGTTTATCCAGCCAACAGCTAAATTCTTCTTATTCATACTTCATTTATTATTATATTATAAATATACATCAGTATACATCCTCCTCTTGGCTTCTTCTTTTCTTTTTGCTGCTCTAGCAATAGATTCTCCTTTTCGAAAAGGCTATACAATTCATCTACTAAGAGGTCAGTTAATAATTTCCAGAGTTATGGACTCACTTCTTTCTTTTTTTTACCCTTCAGTATCAGCACTGTCTTTCATTTTCTCATCGTCTTGGTGTTCCATTTTCTGCACAGTCAATAAGAAATGGCTGTATATTGTTATGTTTGACTGTGCAGTTTTTAACTCAGAAACGTTTAACACCACCTGGTCCGATGAGGCTTTCCAGTTTAGTAATTTAGTGTCTTATTAAGCCTCTTTTTCACTTTCTTATCCGTACTACTTTTACTGTTTTGCGCCATCATCCATTTCATTTTCAAATTTCCATAACCAGTCTGCTTCCATATTACGTCGAGCTTCTTTGGGCCAGGTTTTTAATCTAAACTTCCTTGCCTCTTCAGAATTTTGCACATCATTTTCATGATGTTCTTCCACATTGTTCAGCAGTTGGTAACATTTCCTTTCATTCCTTCTTAAAATAAACACATCAGATTTTTCATTTACAAAATCAAAGGAAGTTATGAGAAAAATATTCTTAAGAAAGTAATTGCTTTGGTGCTAATCGTTCTCAGATCGACAATGCTCTTCTCAGTGCACTTCTTGCGAGGAAGGTAAGCCGGAGACTTTTCTCAAATAATTTTTTGTTCCTTTTTTTTTACTATTCCAATCTCTCCTACAATCACTGGAATTGTAACCGCCTTGGCACGTTACATATCATCATTATTGTCGCTGTCGTCGTCGTCGTCATCAGTATCATCATCATCATCATCATCATCATTATTAATATATAACAACAACGACAACTACTATTACTACTACTACTACCAATACTTCTGCTGCTACTGCTGCTACTGCTATTACTACTACTATTACTACTACCTTGGCCTCTCCGAAAATTTCTTTCTCCAATGCATCATATTGATAACAATAGTGTTCCTTATAATTAAAACGTTTGTTGTTTTTTTCTTCTCTTCAAAGACATTGTTAACGGGCTGCGTTGACTAACCTGCAGTTAAAATATGCAGAAGAAATTGAATAAGAAGAGGTGTGTAGCATTATGCTAAAACGATATTGAAATGACATCATTGTTTTGAAATAAACATTGCTTTCTTAATGCTCTTTAATAAGAACTCGTATTTTACAACTAAGTCAGTAAATGTTCGTCCAAAATAGAACGCTACGTGGTCATGCTGTGTTTACCAATATAATGCTATTTAAGGTTGCTGTCTTAATTGCTACGTTTATATCTCTGCTCATTAGGAATAACATATGTCCATTTCGGATCATTAATTTTTAGTAATGTTGTTTGTATAAGTGTTTCAGTCTACTCCCTGTATGAGTATAAACATTAACAACACTCAGACATCTCACATGATCTTCTTTATTATAGTCAAGTAGAGCTTTGGTATCCTCTAAGAGGAAGGTCACCTGATGAATATAAACCTAATTAATAGTCAAGAGAACTAAGGTTTTAAGCAATTATGCGTTGTCTATTAAACGATTATAATAGTATTTTTTGATGAATAGAAAGGTTTCAAAGTAATTAATATACTTGTATTTGTCGTTCATAAAAATTGCTAGAGTAATTGCATATATTACTTAAAAATTATCTTTCAGTAAATTATACCTAATACTGATTACATTAGAAAATATATTTCGGAAATTCCTAATTGTTGAAAAATAAAAGAGTATATTAATTTTGGAATCGTATAGGAGATCTCGGGGGATTACATACAGTAATTGTCAGAATTTTAAGAAAGGAAGCTGTATATGAATATATTTTTATTCCAAAAGATAGCCAGTAGTTGTAGGCACTTTGTCAAACGATTTTCTTTTTATATGAAGTGTCACATGAAGGCGGCGAGCTGGCAGAGTCGTTAGCAAACCGGGCGAAATGCTTGGCGGCATTTCCGTCCATCGTTACATTCTGAGTTGAAATTCCTCCGAGGTCGACTTTACCTTTCATCCTTTTGGGGTCGATAAATTAGGTAGCAGTTGAGCACTGGGTCGACATAACTGACTTAATTCCTCGCCCAAAATTGCTGGACTTGTACCAAAATTTGAAACCAATATGAATAGCTGTGTGTTTGCTTTTCTTAAAATAAAAGACTAAGAGTGGAAAAAGACATAGTTTGAAGGAGGTGTAAAATGTATTATTATTTATTCAACGAGAAGTCACTGGACTTAATTAAACCTTTCTCAACTGAATTATATTTAAAATTATATTTAAAAAAAAAGAAGATGAATGAGAAGTTTGCATGTTCAGGGGTCTCCACTGTAAATCAATAGGAAATGAAATTTAAAAGTATAGAAATATTTAAGTATTATAGAATAAAAATAAATGTCTCACTTATTTGTTTCAGTATTTCATGGTGTGTCACTGAAATACTGTTCCTTTATATCAAAATCATGTTTGTGTTTGAGTCACTACCATGTATTTTCAATAGAATTAGCATTGTAGTCTTTTGTCTAACATTGCAATTTCTACAGTGACTTATGAAAGAAAATAATGGCAATAGATACCAAATTATATAGTTTCTTGACACACATGCATATTTAACCGCTTCAACACCAAGAAAAAAGATCTCCACACACAAAAAATAAAGAGCTCATAGAATGAGAAGAATATACAACAAACATTATTAAGCAGAGAGAAATTCATGCTGACGTATTCTCATTTACTGAAAATTAAGTTACGGCAACTTCGTATATTGCAAACACTTGTACCGCTTCAGTTTATCTTAGATTGTCAGAGCAATTACTTCATATCAATTCAGAGTTTGCTATGACACGGGAGCTAAAAATATATAACTAGGACATTGTGATATTGTATTTTACTTCTAAATAATTACATATAAATGATTATCTATGTACAGCATCTTGAACATTTTTTCTCTGATTGTGCACTTCGATTATACGTCATCACTATTATTCATAAATATTTTTCAATATTTTCTTTAATAATAAATAATTAGCATGAAGTATAATTAACGAGAGGGTCGAAAACGAAGGCTATCTACAATAAAGCATAAGAGTATCTGATATATCTTGTTATTTCTGAGACGTGTGTCACGACTTATAGCCGGGACAAAAACTTTGGACAGTTGTGCAAAATAACTTCGGGGTTCTACTATTCAGAACTAGATTTCTTTGATAAATACTCAACAAAACTCGTCTTATGTGGTGTCTATACAAGACAGCTTTGTTTTCATGATGCTAAAAGTTCGTAAATTTCATAATGCTAGAATTTCGGAAACCCCTTTAGTATTTCAGAAGGGATCAATTTTCGTGTCTCATTTTTGTTGTTTACATGCATAAATCTTTCACTTGTAATCGTATCCTATCCTTTATCCGTAGCTCAATATTTAATATTATACAGTATTGTCCTTCATATATATAGATATGTTATCATAATATTTTGATTCGGGTTAGATTTAGTAACGTATATAGTGCCACGGACAACTTCGTTGTTAGCACTGCAATTTAGGTAAGTGTTTTCGTTATCTTCTAAACAGTTTTATCAATGTCTTTGACTTTTATTGTACTTAAGATGTACAACTAAGGGAGTTTGAATGACGAACATAAGTATAAAGCAATAACAATTATGTGTCACTTACTGATAGTTATCTTTGCCACGAAATATATCGAGGACAAAAACTGCAATGGATATGCACAGCTGTTTTGGATTCATGCCAAACAAATCTAAACTTAACGCGAGACTGAACAGTAAAATCGGTTTATTTCCCCATTATTTACAGCTAGAATATTGTTTTCATATTTATAGTTTCCTTTAATATTTCTAGAAGATCTCAGTTTGCTTGTACTTGTTGGGCTTACTTTGTAGCTACACTTTTAAATGTGTCTGTGTGCGAGTGTACGCGCATGTGTACCAGGTGAGACAGACAGAGAGAGAGAGAATGTAGATAAATATGCCCGTTTATCAATAGACGGATTAGTGAGTAGGTAGATATTGATAGATAGATGTAAAAATAAAAGTAAAGAAAATTCAGTACGTTTCGTAGATTTATATTAAATAGTATCATCTCTTTCACACAGATTTAAATTACAATAAATTTCAAAGAAGTGAGAAAAGAACCCCTCTTCTTTAAAATGCTTCATCCCAATTTGCAAGCCTTTCATTACTACTACGCAATGCTGGTTTTTATTAAATTACGAGTTTACTTCGTTATCATAAGCTGAAAATAGACGGCTACAAATTCTCGAATAGTATTCAGTCAGACTGAAAGTTTACAGTGAAATCTGTGGCTGAAGACTGTGGCAATGTAGGTGGGCAACACTAGCCGCCTTTACTTTCATTCGAAATCCATGCATTAACAGTGTCTATGAATTTTATGCAGGTACCAATAAGGGTCCATGCAAGGAATTAGCAGCTAACGAATATCAGTTAGTCTCCTTGGTTTCAGTAAGTAAAATGTTCAGATCCCGAGGAAATGAAAGGAACTAGCAGTTAGTAAATGTGGAGTAAAACTTACGGTACAGCTAATTAGCTATTAACAGCTAATTGTTTGAATTTTCTAGATGTATCCAGGGGGGAAGAGCTGGAATGATGACAGCAGATGTTTCCTTACTAATGGATATTCAATTTTCTCTTAGAAATAGCTCCAATAAGTGTCTTCTCCATGCGAATAGTATAGCCTTTATGTTGATTATTATCAAGGCTTAATGACATGGAACATATGATCCACCACTAAGTGAATAAGACTGAACAGGCAGGAAAGTAGAGTTTCTTGTGTTTTTTAACCTTGTCTTGAATAAAGTATTTTTTTCTTCTTTTGAAACCTTTAAATGTAACGTCTGCATACTGCATGGTGGAATGAGAGATGACTGTTCTGTCCTTGCGTAGGTGGTTTGATTTTGGTGAGTAATTGGAGTGTAAGTTGTGTAGATGGATGATGTTATCGTATTCTAATAAGTGGTTTTGTCTTGCCAAGATTAACACATGTTAACATTAGGCCCATTAAAAATCTTGTCGAATTTATATATGCTTGGGACTTGTGGCCTAATTAAAGATAGATAGTTCCTAGATATATCCAGGGAGAGATCTAGATTCAATGGAGGAATTTAAGCAGGTGCTTCTTTTCGCGCTAACTCCCTTTTGGTATATTTACGGATTACTCTATATACATTAATCTCTCTGTAATGCCTTACGAGGTGTGAGTCTCGATCCGTGGAGAGCTTTAAGATTATTCTACTGATACCGATTAATGAAACATTGATTAAAGGCCAAGGGGGTTAGAGTTCTCCTCATTAGATTAACAATAGGGATAGAGTTTCTTTGGTTCAATTTCTAAAGTAATGTCCAGGAAGTTGAATGTGATTGGATATTAATGCATATACTAGAGATGATGATTATCATTACACAAGACATTTTAAAGACTCCTATTAGGTCTTCATCCAAAGTGTGCACATTCACTCTACATGAGTTTGTCAGAATTTAGTCTGTACATAACGTTGGGCTAAGTTTGATTGTGTGTTATTGAAGGTGCTGAAACTTTTCCGTTAACTATTTGCAACATGTGATTCCCTAGCTCATTTTTGTACGTCAAACTGACTTTGTATAAGCATACACGAACATTTTACAGTGATACTATATTAAAGCATTTGTAATGCGAAAGCATATTTTTGTATTTTTCCTTTCATATACATGCATAGAGACATATAATACAAATATTTATGTTCCGTCAAGAACTTCAAAAATAAATTTGCTTTATTCAAATATATCTAAATTGATATGTATAAAAATTTAGAGCATTTTCAACTAATTTTTATTATCTTTTAGATATATGTGTGTACGTACACACACACACATATACGCGCGCGCACACACACACACACACACACACACACACACACACACATATATATATATA